>NC_092016.1:8863214-9163303 GCF_042242105.1 Pempheris klunzingeri | reverse complement strand
CCACCAGCTCACTCTGCAGGCAGTCCTTCACATGGTTCACCAGGAAGTGCATCACTGCCTTCGGTACACTGGGGACAAAGAACAACAAAAACAACAGAGGAGGAGGACAGAGGGTTAGAGGGAAGAAGAGGACAGTAATGCACATAAGAATCAAAATCTCAAAGGAGAAAAAAAAACAAAACAGAATGATGCGTAAAGAAAATGTGCAGAGTATGCATACCTGTCCTGGATGTTTTTCCGAACAATTAGAAAGTATGACTTAATGAGTCTCTCGATAACCTCACAGTCCCTCTGCTCCCGAGCAGACAACTTCCTGGATACTGGAACAGGCTGCCAATGAAAAGGGATCATAAGGGCTTGTTTATGAACATCTTAATGACCTAAGATGCTAACTGGAAAAAGCACATACAAACAATGGTAGCAAGACTAGAGCAAGAACAAAACTATCCAGTGTAACAGCACTCACAGTATGTTTACAGTGAAGGTGAGAAGGCTGTTTGTATAATTTGGAGGTTATTGCCCACTAGAGAACGTGACAGGAACCCCAGCAACTTTTTAGTCAAACCAAACCAACCAAATGAGTTGAATGATGTTTTGCAGCTGTTGAAAAATGACCTGCCAAACATAACAGGTCAGGGATGATCTCTCAAACCTATTCGTCATGTCTAGAAACGCAGAGTGCTCACCACATCTAGCAGGTTGACAGCGTGACCCTTCTGTGGGCTCGCAAAGACGGGGTTCTGTGGAGCGGCCCTGTCTCCAGCTGCACTATCCTCTCCTCTTTTCAACATGCCCCTCCAGTTCCCCGTCCCGCTGTCCGTCTGCTCGCTGACAGAGGCGCTCTGAGAGCCACCGGCTGCTGCCTACAGGGAGCAGAGAGACAGGGAGTGAGGATGTGTCTGATACCGTGCTCAACGATGAATGCTCAGGGACTTACAGGGACTGGAAAAGTACACATTAAAGTCAGGAAAAGAGGTTATATCAACAAGGTTAATAAAACATTACAAAAAGAACATTGGAATTTAAAAAAGGTTAGGAAAAAAAAAATCTGTATTAATTTTCAAAATGCATTCATACATCATGCCACAGGCCTTCTTTGACTTCATGCCAAAGAAGTTGATCCAGAACAGGCAACAGATCTGGTGACAAGCACAAGTTACGCCACCAAGGTTTAGGGTTGGGGAACATAAAAGAGAGACAAATTACTAAACTTGTGACAGAGGTTCAACAAAGGTGACAACTCATAATATTTCTGGTTGTATGAGGCCATCATGGACAATGTTGAACAAATCACTGTGCACCAATTTATGGTTATATTGGATTTACAGGATTTGATAGAATACTGAATGTCATTCCCATGTGTTTTACACATGGTTTAGTATACAGTATATTTAATTTTCTCATCATTAAATATAACAGCACATGCCAATTGAGTCTGGAGTTGTTGTGTTTCCTCCTTCATAGTGACTGGCATGCAGAAAAAAAAGGTTAGAATTACAATACAGAGTGGAAGTCAATGGTCACTTCAGTCAGAGGTAAAAACTGCCCCTTCAGCCCATTGCATTTGTGGGGCAGTGAAGGCACAAACACCTGCTGCAGCAGGGGCAGAAATACAGTGAGGGCTTATGAGTGGGCAGAGGGCAGATGTGCGCAGGCAGTGACACAGTGAGTGAGACACACCTTGGTGAACTCGCCCTCGAGGGCAGGAGGCTCATTGGGGGAGAGAGACTGCCCACCTGGGCCTTTAAAGGACTAGAGAAAGACAAGGTCAGGAAGAAAAGAGTGGACAGAAAAGCCGCAGGAGCTACAGGTGGAAATGTGGTGAGCTTTACATAATGTGGAGAATAACGGTGTTAGATTTCATGTAAATGAATTTTGAAGTGAAAGCGGTCAGACGTCATATGTGCAAAAGCACTAGAAAAGTTGTTAAAGACTGATACAAGAAAAGAGCAGTGAGTCTCAAAGCTGCTGACTGTACCTTGTCTCTGGGAACAGCATTAGGGAGGTCTCTCATTCTGTTGCGTCTCTGCTCCTATAAAATGAAATGTTTGACAAACAACAGTTTCATTAGTTGTTTTGTTTCTCAAACTTTTGACTCTTCCGTGCTATGATCAATATGATCAATGCTCAGAAAGTACATAACAACCAGTTAAAATGATTAGCCTGAAATTCTAGCAATTGATCACAGGATCTCATTGTAAAGTGTAAAATCAACAGTCATTCAAGTAGTATTCTTATCTCTTACTTCTATGTTATTGTTCATGAGGCCACAGGCATCAGCAAAGTCGGGGTGCTTGGTGTTGATATAAGCCAGCTCAATGGCAACCAGGTTGTGAACCTGTAAAGAAATACAGAAAACTGGTTAATCAGGCTGGGGCGTGAATAAACATCCTTAAAAAGTGCTTAGTAGTCCTTCGTGTGAGCAGGTCCTGACCATTTCATTGGTGACAGGGAGCCTTCTTCTGAGTAACGAGGTGACCACTTCTACTATGGCATCATGGAGCTTTGGAAACCTCAGCAACTCCTGCGGAGACAAACAACAATCATCAGTAGAATTGGTTTTGTAAGATGTAAGTTTTAGTGGCATGCGTATGTGTGAGTTAAAGGGCTGCTTTGGGATTAGGACCAAACTCAAATCTCACAGGAACAGGCAGTCTGAACTTTGCTGTGGGCAAGAGTGGGAGGTTGAAAAAATGACATGTTGGATTTTCAACAGGTGAAACCTGCAGAAATTAGGTCCTTTATGTGTGAGTCAATGATCACACCGTTTTGAAATCACTGCTGGTTTATTATGAATAAACACCACGTGAACAGATCAGACATTAGTCCTCTTACAAGACTGTGAACGAGAGAAACTGACTGAGTGCATTCAGTGGCGTTGCCATGGAAGCTTATAATAACCAAACATGACTATCATTTAGTCATATGATAAACAAATCAATCACAAAAGTGTTTTGTTGAAGCAAAGACTATTACTGGAGTGTCTTTGGTTTAAATGCAGAGGAGTAGAATGTAATTTCCATTAAATGATTTCTGACAGCTGCAGATTAGAGGACCACGCTCCCAACAAAATATCATGAGAGCTGGTGGTCTGTAACAAACTGCGGGTACAGGCAGCGATGGTCAGAAATCCAGTGGAATTTTAATAAAAAACATCCTGTGCGGGGCTCTAATGTGTCTCTCACCTGTGTGCTGTAGTTGCTGCAGTGCTGGATAATCCTCTGCATCTCCTCGTGAACCAGCTCCACGCAGCGCAGGCTGGGCTCCTCCAGACGCTTCACCTGCCGCTTCACCAGCAACTCAAAGGAGACCTCAGGCACAAATAAAGCAGGCCTTGGGCCCTGTCAAAGACAATTAAACTGTAAGTCTTCAAAAAAAAAAGTCTTTTCAAACAAAAGATAAAACTTTGAGAGGTAGCAGAGACACACCGTTGCATTTCTGATTGCTGTGAGCACATCGATGGTTGTCAGACCACCCAGAGGATCAACTGACTCCAACGTGCGACCAAATGTTTCATGAAATATATAACAGATTCTTGCTCCACCGCATCTGGAAAAAAAGAGAGGAAAGCAAACTACATTTAACACACTATTGTACAATTTAAGTGGAGCCCAGTGGCACCCCTTAGTGGTATGTGAGGGTACAGGCAGTGCGGTGAGTTGCGTAACTCACAGTTCAGCTGTCTCAATGTACTTGGCTGTGCCCTCTATGGTGTGGCAGTACTCTGCAGCGAACTTGGTGATGAGCTGCAGCAACGTGGCGCTCTTGTCTTCGACAGGTTCACCATAACTGTTGAGTAAAGACTGATACTGCGCTGCCAGCACATTGATCCGTGTCTTAAGTTCAGGAAGACAGTCTCTGATGTGGTGCATGAGTAACCTATGATAAGACGAAGTAAAACAGTTTACACTTTGATGGAAAACAAAAAGGGAGACAATATGACATGGAAGATTCAGGGGTCACAGTCATTTGTTCCACACGTGTTCAGAAAGGGCGTAAACCTCAAATGTACAAAGTCAATAAGCCACTCAAACATTTTATTTGTTGAAATGTAAAAAAAATGTAATATTTAAAAATCCAAGTATTACATAAATTCTAACTCCATACCTGTTCAATGTTCTGGCCAGATATTTGGTTCCATTTCTGTTTGCAAGGGAGGGGTACTTCTTTTGTAGGAAGGCATATTCATCACGGATGGCATCTGCAACCAGCTTCTTTTGATTGATATCCAACTGACTCCTAAGAAAATGCACAAAGAAAACAACACTCATGGAGGTGAGTTTGTACTGAATGTGGATTTTAGGGTCCCCTTGTATGACCATGTGACGATAATCTAGCATCACTGACACAAACTCAAGATAAAGGCAACATTAGAGGAGATGGTGAGAAGTATTACATTTTTCAACATGGTCATCCGGTACAGAAATTAGAATTTTTGGAATGAATTCATATTGCAGGAAATATCAAATATAACTAGAAAATGGACCCAATGCAACCAAATGAGAAATATGAATTAAATATAAAGAGCGAGGCTTACAAGCAGCCATTCCCACCCTCAGCATGATGGACAATAATGTTTGTTTATTCCTTCCTTGCTTGCTAATTACCGGCCGGTAGCGCAGTGGATAATTGCGCATGCCATCGGCCTGGGAAACCCGGGTTCGACTCCCTCCCAGTCCCGGTTGCGTCACGAAGGGCATCCAGTATAAAAAACAACAACAACTTGCTTGCTAATTAATTAACTAATTAATGTGTCACAGATGTGCACTGTTACCTGTTAACTACTCCAATAATGCCCAGTTTGACAGGAATGACTCTGCCCATCAGTACATCCATGGCATCTGTACCAGCATCCATCAGATCCAGTTTGGTGACCACTGCTAGCGTCCTCCTGCCTGAAGACAAAGACATTAAGATCTGGCTACAAAATAACACCGCTGAGGCAGGAACATGGCCAAATGACTGTAAGATATTAAAAGTAAAAAAATAGAGGTATGAGCAGTGGAGAGGGAAGAAACAAGAAGACCATTTACCATCAGGGTCGGCCTCGCGGGCCACTTTAAGGGCCTCTGAGGTGGCCATGTCCGTATTGGCAGCAGTCACAGCCAGGATGATGGAGTTGGGGTTGGAGATGTACTTGAAGATCAATTCTCTGATCTGGACCTCTATGTCTTTGGGCTGGTCCCCCACTGGTAACTGTTTTAACAAAAGCAAGCACTGACCTTGAAATCGACTTGCCGGACCATTTTGACCTCATAGATGACACAGGTTTGGACATGTGGGAGCAAAAGGGAAACCTCTCTCACCTTTGTAATGCCAGGAAGGTCCACCAGTGTGAGGTTCACAACGTGTGGCGAGAAGATTTTCAGGTGAATTGGTTCATCACTGATCCCCTAGTAAAAAAAAAAGTAATTCTTTGGTTACTCTTCGAGGCTGATGCTGCTTGAGAGGTTGACTTGCAATTTCATGTTGATGCTGACATTTAAAGGCCAACCAGTTTCTCCTCGTTTACCAACTGTTGTTTCCTCTTAATGGTTCTTAATGGTAATTAGCATACCTTGTTATTGCCAGAAATTCTTTCAGTTTCTGCTTCAACTTCATGCCTGATCTCCTCGAAGTCTGCGTAGATCTGACAGAGCAATATAACAAAGAGACTTCAGTACGTTACTCAATGCAAGTAGTAGCTTTTGATATTCGGACAACAAAAACAAAACATAGTGACAAAAAACTTGAAACGCCTACTATTATTATTAAAGAGACAAATTTTGGTGTCATGAAGGTATGATGACAATATAAGGGTTCTCTGTTCAAACATTAACTACGTTCATTTAGTTCAAGGGGCGCAATTCAGCCCTAGAGGGCATTTACCCCACAGCTACTGTATATGAATATTTTTAGCTACTGAGAGGGTGTGTGCATGATCTCATTACAGATTATAGATGATATTGTTAAAAACATACCACAAAACCACAAACTCCTGTAATTCAAACTTTAGATGCCAGTGAATGGATGCAGAAAGCACAACAAGGCTACTTTCATGACAATGACCAGGTCATTAAATATTCAGATGCTTCTATATACAGCAGTGGTGGGAACTCCATTGGGAGTATTGTTTTCTGGAAAAAAGTGAGGAGTGGAGGGTGGAAACCCTACCTTGTTTTTGGTGTGTAGGAATTTGCCCCATTCCTCTCCGTCGATGCCTGCAGAAATACAAAGTAGAGGACAGAAGTTTCAGCTACTGATGCGACAGATGTGGCCTTAAGATCAGTGTTACTATTATTACTTTTGCTGTGTTAAATGTCTCATGGGAGGATTTCTCTGTTGGCAAAGATGGGATGGAAAAACTCTTCAGAGCAAAGATCCACAGCTGGGTTTAGGAAAAAAAATCAAATAGACAAAAAAAGTGCAATAGAACAAGAACAACCGTTGTTTTCACGGTCATGGAAGCAAATAAAAGCCTAAAGCAAAACAGAAGCATGTGCATACCAAACTAAGCACTTTGCTGCAATAATCAATATTGCGACAAAAAAAGGAAACAACATCACAAGGGTGGAGTCTGTTAGTCATCTTAGAGGAAGCCAGTATTTGAGGACATCACAGGTGTGCTTAGAGGAAGTTAAAATCAGTGAACTAATGACTTTTAACATGTACAACTAAACACAACATTTTCAATAGGAATGTGCTAATTTTCTTTGTCTAACTTCAACTGACAGAGACCAGCCTAAATATAGGACAGAGCTCGAGCCAAATAAAGTGAAGCCATGTAGTTTGGCAGCTTCAAAGAAGCTACACAAACACACGGCAGGATCGGGCAGAATGGGGCAGAATGGGCAGGTTATGTAATATACACAATAACGCAAAGAACAAGGAAAAGGGGACCTCTGTTAAGGCGTCCATTTTTCTTGGATTCTGTGGTTAAAGAGAGATGACAGGAGACAAAAGGGTTAGCCTGGCTATCTGCAGTTCCTGCACCACACTCTGTAGCAATGCAGAGTCACTCTGAGGCCAATGCCAGAGGACAGCACTGAAACAAGGCAGGATCTTGGCACATTTTTATCCCCTGCTCTTCTCACAGTGAGGTGGATGGTGTCAGTGCTGGTGCTGAGTTAAACTGCTGTTTCTTTCCTAATTAAAAACATTTCATAATTGAATAAAAATGTCTTATAGCACTGTATCAGAGAAGTCTCACTCCACAGAAAGTTTCTGTTTATATTGGTTGGTATTTATAGATAGTTGTGCTCTTGGCCAGTGAAGGTGAAGCACACTACAGACGTCAGATTTCTGAATTTAAATCACTCTTTACAGCTGCCTTTCTGAATCATGCCCTAACAGCAACATCTTGATGTATTCTCTGGACAAAATGTGTTGAGGATGTACACCAGTTAGTCTGGTTGATGCTGCATTTTCTGATAGAGTTTCATCAAAAGCACAAAACCAGAGATTGCCAGAAATTAGCCAGGCCAATTTACGCTTTTGCAGATATTACTTGCAAAAATTACTACTGACCAGTATATCGTTATAAGATTTTTCAACTCCCAAACATCAAAATCAATATCTCCTTCAAAAATCCAGTACCAGTCGAACTATGACGTATCTACAGTATATTGTGTACATACGTATAAATACCGAATATCAAATGGTTTAATTTGCAGGAGAAGATTAATATATAATAATTCCACAGATATATGAGCAGCAGAAGTGACAGTGATGTTACCGTTCTCTTCACTGGTTTTTCTGCGGTCCTCTGGGTCGATGTGCACTAGCTGTAGGATGAGGGGACGGCGTGTGACGATGCCAGTGCCACGTGGCAGGATGTCCCTGCCAACCAGGCTCTCTAAGACAGAGCTCTTCCCACTGCTCTGTAGACAACAACATCATAAACAAAACCATAAGTAGGGAGGCTGAATGACGAATGACTCACTGAACAGAGAAATCACCCCTCCCATCGTGCTGATACAGATAAAACACACTGCACTGAGGTTGACTGTATTTGATGTTACTTTTCATTTCAGGAACCTTAACTGCACTTTGACCAGAGGAACCAGAGTCTAATTTAGTTCTAAGCCCCCAAAATGTTCCTGCTCAGGGTGCAGAGTGCAAAGTTGGCAGAGCTGAATATGATTCACTGCTTGAATACAAACCTTGTGGCTGCGTCAGCTTGTGTGCAGTACTCATTCACACAAGCGCTGGGTGCCACTAGGAGTAACCCCTAATGAGATCTGGTGAACTGAAATACCTCAGTCAGACTTGGACTGATTTCAGTAGGAGATGAGGGCTAAAAATGTAATCAGTTACTTCCTCTACAGCAGTGGACCTAATGATGTTTTGGCTATAGGTAGGCCTATTTATGGACCTGACGGGGCTAACCAGTTATTAATACTTGGCATCAGATCTCAGTTACACCTGTCTTTAACTGAAGGCCTTTCCAGATCTGGGCCTTTGTGGAGCACTGGCAAGGACAAACATAACAAATCGGGCATTAAAAAGATCATCGGACTTCCCTTGTCTCACCGTAACACCCTCAGACATCTGCCAAAAGCTCTGAGACAGTCACATCCCATTAGCTGACAAGTGAAAGTAAACGTGTTAGACAAAACCTGCCACTTAAAACCAATTAGCCTCTGAGGTGGACACAAAGTGGTTAGATGGACAGGATGAAACTGCTATATTAGTGACTGATAATATATTAAAACCTCTCTAAAACTGAACAGTGTCTGCTGTATGAAGCTGGGACTTCTTGCAGGGCTGCTCAGTTGTATTAAACTACACTAGTTATTGCTGGGTGTACCTAATGAACTGGCCACCAAGTGAAGATTAGTGTTTCTGTGAATGGAGAATATTTTCAAAACAAAAATCTCCATAAGGACTGAAGCTTAGTTGTATTGATATGAGAGGAATGTGTTGATGCTTCAGTATGAATCAAATCAAGCTAAAGAATTTGCATTTATTTGTAGGATAGTGGTTTAAAAGCTAGTTATGAGGACAACTGGTTGTTCTAAAACTGTCAGTTGTCAGTTGGACGAACCGTTTACTGTATAAATCAGATCACATTTAGCTAATGCTAACCCAGTTGCTAAGTTAAATCATATTTTCGTAGAAAGGAAAAGCTTACGTTCAATCAGTCTAAACAGGCTTGTCTTTCATACTTGCATGAAAGTGAAAGAACAGCTGAGTTTAAGATTAGAAGGAGCCGCAGCAGTAAGTTGGCGCAGGCTAACCAACTTGCTAGCCTTTAACCAAAGTGACGTTTCTCACCTGAGTTCCCACAACAACTATCTGCGGCAGCTGGATTATGTCTGCGCCGACCGTGTTAAATACATCCTGCAGTTTGTTTATGACAGGTATGAGGGCCTCCATGAGCTCCAAAACTGATCCCAACCTGTCAAACACGCAAACTTTCTTCACCCCGCCGCGCACACGGTTACAAAGTCATTCAATGTCCCGCAGCTAAAGCTATTGGCGTCTCTGTGGATCTGCTAACAACTGCGCACACAGTTGCTCCGAGTTGAATCATGGGAGTTTGAGTTCGGTAGAGTCCCGCTCAGCTGTCCTTTCTTCCGGGTTTCACTTTAAGTGAACTACATTTCCTATAACTGACATCACATTCGTATTGGACCAATGAAACGAGAGATTATCATTTTTCCTCTACGCAACAGTAACTAAGGCGAGAACCAAAATATTTATGTGACACTCATGATTGGACGCGTACATTTATGGTGACGAGTATAACCTGTTATTTTATAAAGGGTTAGCTTCTACACTAATTATCTATTGATTGATTTATTCGTTTCTTAGATAACTAAGTGACGAATATGGAATATAAAAATGCCAGATAGAAAAATGGAAACTGTTATCACATAAAACTGAGTTAGGCATCATCTTGAGAAAGATCTTTGAAAAACCTCTATTTAAACTGTAGTCTATTAGTTTGACTTACAAGTAACTTCAGCATCTCCATGCAAAATAATAACAATATATTTATATATGATATATGACAATATATGCTACGAAAGGGTAATTAAAGACTGAATGTGCCAGATTTTGGTTCTCATATCCATAATGTGAATGAACTCAACATTTCTACTCTTACACATCATAGTAAATAAGTAAACGGAAGCACTGGTGTAAAGTAACTAAGTACATTAAGTAACTACATTTTCTGCCTCTCAGTACTTCTACTTCACTGCATTTCAGAGGGAAATATTGTTTTATTTAATTGCAGTCTTAGTACTTCTTCCACCACAAACAGAAGGAAGCTCAGTTTGGTCTCTAGGTCTCTTTTTATTTGTCAAAACACATTTTTATGATACAAAATTGAAAGTGCTATTGAATATTTACAACACAATCAGTAAAGGAAATAAATATTGCACACTACAGTATAAAAGGATGTCACTGTAACTAGTTGAAAAGGTGTGAGGTAACAGAAAATAGTATGTGCTGTGTGTTTCATCAATCTGTCAACACCGATAATGTGCTGAACATTGTTGCTTGTGTGTATGTGTAATTCCTTCAGCAAAACCTTGCAACAGCAAGTTAAACTAGTAATCATGAAACCTCTAGTATGTACTGTAGTTAGTGTACAGTTCAGTTCAACTGGTCCTCAGCAAGTTAGTTTACAAATGAAACATTATTGGGGTTTGTCTGACATGCCAGTCAAATTTTTTTAAATACCTATATTTGAGAGTTTTTGGCTAAATTTCAAGTATTTTAATTATAAATTTACATTTAAAACTAGAAAGTCTTGGTAAATTCAGAATTCAGAAATGGTTGTGATTTTTTTTTAACTTAAGATGGATCAATCCCAGCGTCCTCTATCACTTTGAGGTAAACAAAATACCAAAAAGAGTCTAGAAAAACAGAACATTATATGCTTCAGACAAACATTTCTCTATTCACTTTTACCTGTTTCTTTTTTATATTTTCTACTTTAGGGATATTTACAGTTGCTTTACAATCGCACTGATGGCGATTTAACCACAATTGCTTAAATATATGATGTTCAAAAAAATGTGACTGGCAGTGCAGAGCACATGAATATTTCAACAAGATGTAGTACTAACGCCCGTTAACAAGCAGACATGTGGAGGTCTTTGTGTTGACGTTGCCCCCCGTTTGACAACCATAAGCAAAACTCCACTGGCTGCTATTGTCTCTACCTTCAGCTGTGTTTTGAGACCCACAATGAAACCTGTACAAAAGAATGAAAGAAGTGAACTAGTGATGAACTGGCACAAGGGTATTCCTGTGCCAAATTCACTATGACTGTTTTATTTTTCCAAATGGTAAACTTAACACATACTACAATCAAAGAAGGTCCTTCAAATACTGACAAAATACTCCCTCTCTGCTTTCTTCAACAATAAGTGAAAAGCTACTACAATCATGTTCAAGTGCATGAGCACACACAGGGTACAGCTTCAACATAACATAGCTTATATGAAATTTGATTTAAGATAAGTAAACTGAGAGCCTTTGTGCCTGAATGTCAGATCTCAATGCTCACATTTCACAGCATTTGAACCATGTGGCTTTTCGTTACCCAATCAGTACAACAGTATTGTATTCCAAGGCAATTTTGAGTCAGAAGTCATTTTACATTGCATCTTAGGAAGCAGTACAGTCTGTGTATGTGGTCACCATGTTTCCTCTGCGCTGCGTCACTGTTCTACAGTGTTGTTTTGATGGTCCATGAAAGCCGTTTTCAGTCTGTTTGGTGTGTCTGTCAAAGGTAAACATTCTCTCTACGTCATCAAACATGTCATCAAAGATACCTGCTCCAAAACCTCCTTGAAAGTGTCTCTTGTGTCTGCTGTGGGTCTCCTTGTGGGACCTGGTGTGCTCATCAAAGTGTCTTCGGTGACGGGCGTGTCTGTTCTGGCTGTAGATGTCAAAGTCCTTGAAAATGTCATCAAAGTTGAAGCTGTAAGGTTGGTTGGCACCTTGTCTATGTCTGCCTTGTGCTTCCCTGGTGAAGTATGCAGATGTGTCACCGAACTGATTATATTCTCTTCTTCTGGTCTCATCTGATAAAGTTTCATAGGCTGCAAAAAGGACACGAATCAGTCACTAAGGTCATGACAATCATAATTTATGTTAAAGTGCGAGCTCAAACTACATTATAGAGTGAGTCTACATTAGAAATAAGAATAATATTCCAATATGACAGGGAACAGTGACTTTCTATACATTCAAACAATCCCACAAACAAAGAATCAACTGCACCTTCAGCAATTTCCCTGAATCTCACTTCGGCGTCTGGGCTCTTGTTCTTATCTGGGTGATATTTCATTGCAAGCTTGTGGAAAGCCTTTTTTATCTGTCGCTCAGTAGCGTCTTTAGGCACTCCCAATATATCATAGTAGTCCTTCTTGGCAAGTATCAGCTCTGTTATCATGAGGATGCACACTGCAAACGTTACAGCAGACTGTGCAGCTGCCATTGTTCTGCCGTCCCCTGTGTTCAAGAGAGAAAAGGCATCAGCGTTTAACACATTGGTAGAAAAACAACACACCTTGGAACTTCTTTTTTAATCTGATGTACCCCCTGAGCCCTGTCAGATTAACTCATTCACCCCTTCATCGACACCACCAATCATGTTCCCACTGAGTATATCTGAATTGTTTTTAGTGGCTGTTTTAACAACACTATCATAAAGCAATGACTTTTTAAAAAATAACTAATGTTTAAGTGTTTAAGGCCTACAACCACTTGAGTCAATGAAGCTGGACATTTCGACCATTTAGTTTATCATTTAAACTGTGGTGTTGTGTTACAGCTGACTCAATGTGTTTTTCTTCCTGATCAAAGCATAATTTATTCAGTTTTTTTTTCAACTTAACTAAACTCTTTGCATGTGCCCCCAGCTGCTGCAGTGCCCCATGCGGTACAAGTACCCCTGATTGTTAATCATCACCTTGGGCCATAGATACAATATTATAGAAATCGTCTAAACTAAGCTAGATGACACTGCCATATTAGCTATTGTTAGCTATCTAATATTACAGTGCTCAGATAGTGGGCGATTTGCTTTTATTTGTCCTCCTTTACGTTATCTTGGGCAGCTCAATTAACACTAAACACAATAATAACATTTGCATTATATTTTAAGTTCAGTAGCAGGAAATCTACTCCTGAGAAAGATGAACTAGCATTACATTAGACACCATGGGAGTTGGCCCTTCCGTTAAAATTTAATATTTCACCGATGTCACCTCCCATCACTCCTCACGTTAACCATTAGCTGTCGTTGCTAACACAAGGAAGCGCCCATGTATTCTCCTTTTTTTTTAAACCCCACACTTACCTGTTCAGGAGACAAACAGCAGTGCTCAGTTAGAGTATCGTAGTTATTTCTCTTAACTATTTAGCCAACATTAAACATGACTGTTAAGTTGTCACGGTAGCACTAGCATCATTTCCATGTCTTCTTCGATCCCTTTACTGCATTAGGGTGACTGGTGGGGTTTCTGCCACCTGCCGGTCACTAAGGTTAATATTCCCGGGTGTTGTGAGATTTTACGGCATTTATTTACAACAACCATGCGAGTTAGCTACGTTTTTGATGATATCAAGTCTTACTATTAAAATTGTGTAATACAAACTGTGATTTTTGAAGGGTTTTGAGGCACAGTATAAACAGTTTTTTAGGGTGAAGTGTAGTCATCCCATTTCCAAGCGTCTGCGTAGCGCTCCATTTGGTTATGCAGTTGTCCCACTTGATACGTGGGATGGGAGCCTATTTTTTTAATACAAAGGGGCTAACTCCGCCCATGCAGGACAGAATCGGTGCACGCTGGTAAATATTATCAGTTGATCTCTGCTACAGTTGAAGGCAGAGAGGAATTCGCTCAACCAATCAACATGCTCCATTTAAGGGGTCAAGTGATAAACAGCCAATTGCAGAGCACAGAGAACGTCACGTGACTATTGTTTTTCTCTTGACTGACGTCGTCACGTAGTCCTGGAAATCAAGTGTCAGGTCTAATGACCGTGTGTGTGTCTCCATACACTGTTACTTTTGTGTCAGCGTCAACGAAGGATGGCGACTTAATGAGATTTTTAAGTTTTCCCGGCGTTCGTGATACGAAGACGTAAAAACACTGGTATGGTTTATGTTTTGTGTGGCCTTTATGAATGCTGTCGAGTTAGCTAGCTGCGCTACTCTGTGTTAGCTACGAGCTAGCTTGTTCTCGATGTTCAAATATGTTACTGTGAGTAGAAGATAGCTATTTTGTTGTGCTCCCAGTTAGTATCACTTTCCAGGTTTCAGGTTTCACTTGAACACTGCTAAGGAGCCAGATTTAGAAGCAATGTCAAGCACCTGTAACAGCATGTTCTGATTCTGATTCTGATGCCATTGTCATTTCCATCATTTTCTTTATTTCTGTTTGCATGCTTTCATGTCCACATCACTTTTTTGTTGTTCATCACCAGGTTAATGAAAAAGGGGACCACAGACCTAATGTTTTGGATGGGACTAACTCTTGTGACTCGAAAGAATGACTCATAGATGGTCTCCAAATACCTGGGTGACTGTAAGCAGGAGACTTCATTTATGGCAAACAAATGCTTGCAAGTTAGCATCACTTCCCTTGTCTGGTACTTCTCGCTGCAGGGTTCAGGTACAACAAGCGTTTTGCTACAAGGTTGGTCGTCTTAGCTGGAGGCGCATCCACCACCTGAGGATCACTGGACGTAAGGGATGGGTCTTTAAAGCTAACCAGGCTAGACAAAGGCTTGGACTCCACACCAGCACCCTGTGTTTAAACACTTCGACTTCACGGTGGTCGGCTGGTTTGATTCAACACATGTCGCGGGTCAGGAACACACTGGACACAGTTTCTAAAGCTGTGAGTGGGTCACATACAGAACTTCTATCCAAAATCGCCAGACTCAAGCCAAATGCTTTAAAGGCGGGGAAAAAGGCTGAGGTTAGTGTTGAGTCAACACCAAAAGCCGAGGAGAGTGCAATCACACCTACTCTTGCTCATACTAATGCTGCTCCCCCTTCTACATCACCCACACTCAAACCTGTATGTAACTCATCCTCTGCCAGTACTACTGTTCCTACATCTGTTGCTACATTTGATGCAAGTGCCACTACCTCTACTCATCCTCAGAATTCTGCCGAAGCGACTGTCTCTGCCACAGTTGTGACTGTGGGTCAACTTAAGGAGAAAAGGCTGAGACGCGTTGTCCCCGCTGTCAAAGCCAGGAAGCAAGAAGAGCTTAAGCCTTCACTGAGTGACACTGAAAGCAAGAGCACAGCGTCAAAGCAAACCACACCACTCTTCCATCCCAGCACCTTTTCAGTCAGCCTGGATGAAACTTACAACTACCTGGCCCATCACATCAACTCTTACTTTGGCAGCAGTACAAAGACTCAGGACAAGAAAGTGGGCGATGTTGACTATTCCTCTGCCTCATCTCAGGTTAAACAACCTAGTGACCTCAAATCAGTGTCCGATAAAACAAGCTCTGCTGCTCCTGCTACCCCACCGTCCTCGAAGAAGGGCTTAGGACACTACCTGTCCTACTCAGCTCCCACTGTACAAGCCTTTGTGGGAAGCTACATTGCTCCCCTGGTCCCCAAATTTAGGGGAGAGTCCAAAAGTCCTACAGTGGAAGAGAAGAAGACTGAGGATGCACCAATCAAGCCAATTGAGGTCACTATTAATAAGGAGCAGAAGGTTGCAGAGGAGAAAGCTAAGAAACTTCTGCTTCAAAGGGAGAAGGTAGGTCAACAAAAGAAATGTTTCATCAGTAAATTTCACCGAATGTTATAATAAAATCACAATGAGCACGTATGGTCTTAGGTCAATCTAGATCTGATGAACACGCCTATATCGTGTCATTGATTTTTATTAGCATGATTTCATACTGCATTATGTAAACATTTGTCCTTGCAGTTCAGACACATGATCGGAAACATGATTCCCGCACAGTTCTGAGTATCTGGTATATTATAGCAGGGTGTCTACTGTCCACACGTTGGCCGTAGCTCTTGCTACTCTATATGTCTAATGTAGTGTGCTGACGTGCTGTTGGAGTTCTGGGAATCTGTTTTCAAAAATAACCCCCTTGTGGAGTTAGATGGCCACAGAAGGTGTGCACTTTATAGGCCAAGCCAGGCTTTTATGTTGTGGAGAGGTGCAGTAAACACAACTGACATTCAGTCTAAGGCCAGGCTGGAGTGAGTAATTTGAAACGGGGACTAATAATATGTTTTGTTTGAGTTAGCAGATAGCAGAAACACTGCATGGCTTATGTCCTTTGTCTGATGATATACAGTAGATTAAAGCAGGCAGGCTCTCGTCCAGTTCCATTGTTTTATTTAATCTGAGGGCCAGACAAGAAATCTGAGCCATGAAGGTAACAAAAGGTACTGAAAATGTATGTCTGACAATTGTTTAAAGTGATAACAGTTACTGAGAGGCAGATGATTGGCTGATTTAACCACTCTCCACAGTTAATTTGATCATAAAATGATCTAATCCTAAATTAATGAATGTGTCTTGTGAATGTGCTGATAAAACAATAGCTGTTAAAAAATACAGATACACAAACAAACAGCATTCAAAATATCTGACTGAGTTGTTGTTTAGGGTGTGGCCCAGTCAAACAAGCTTTGTTTCCCCATCAACTTAATGTCAGTCCTGTTGGGGACTGTAGTTTAGGCTTGTATTATCTGTATTGGACATTTGTTAATGTTTTTCGGTGATTGCTTTTCACCCTAGTTTAGGAGGTCATAAGAGAAAGAAATGAAACAATGATGACAGTATTCATTATTCACTTCTCCTCAGTTAGTTTTTAAAATTAGTCACACACCATGTCAGGGTTACACTTGGATCACAGCTAATGCACATTTGTTGTTTCCTAGATCATTGCAAGGGTGAGTGTGGACAATCGAACTCGGGCTCTGGTACAGGGTCTCCACAGGGCATCAAATGTAAGGGTCTACATCAACAGGGTGGAGGACCTTAGCTACCATCTCCTGGAGTTCCCAGAGACTTGTGGTGTTGCAGTCAAGGTGAGAATCTTTTCTCCTTTTCGTTTTTTCTCCTTTTTTCCAGAATGCTAACATCCAGAGGCTTTGTGAGGAAAGTGTGTGATATGTCAAAAGCTTCGACTCGTGTCACTAGGTCATGGTGTCCAGTCAGTGTTTACAGCAGCATGTTTCTTATACATACATTAATGTGCATGGATTGTTAAACTGTTGTAGCATTTAGATACAGTAGATAATGGCCTACTGCTTGTGTTTGGGAATTTTCCCATGCCGGACAAAACGTCAGAGCCCTGCAACCACATGCAGACTGCATACTGAAGCATTTATTTATGTCTCAGCCTTATCTGTGATGGTGTCAGGAATTTATTCAGTGCTAACCTATATTAGACCAAGGACACTTTTACTAGTGTGAGGAAGGTTAACCCTATATGAAAACCCAAGAACAGTGTTAGGCTCAAGATATTGTTGCAAGAATAATTTTTGATAGTTTTGCAAATGTCAATACAGATAAAGGAGACCGTTGTGGTGACTGACTGACCTACATTTGTCGTGCCTGATGCTGTCTTGCTGTGAGGGGGAAAAAAATGTCCTGGTTCCCCACAGACATTTATCCCAATTCTGTCTGTCAATTATATCCATCAATTTACATCCTGACAGTTTAATATCACCTCAATACAGACATTTCCAGAGGGATGTGCTTGTAGGATAGTTCTGACTCTGTTGACAGCAGCTTTATGTTGTTGTATATTCTCTACAACCAAGGCTTTAAAGGTGTAGTTAACCTTAAAACACCATAATTCAGTGGACACACCAGTTTTTGCTCTGCTTTCATTTGAGTGAGGATTTGATATGTATTTAGAAAGTAAATGGGTGCAAATGTCTCTTGAAATGACTTGAATTCCCAGTTAAAATTCAATGCACACATTAGGAAAATGCCCTAGACCATCAAGACCAAACTCAAAAGTTTTTGACTTGCAAGATCTTGTTTACCCACAAAAGCTGTCCAGCTATATTTACACACTATAATTTTATCACATCTCTCTTATTGTATTACTGTCTGGGGCCAGGTCACCCAGTTAGCAATGAAATCCATAATGTCATAATACAAACAAACTTTGAAAATACTGGATCAAAAACCAGTGATATGGTACCACTGTAAAATTACGACAAGTCATAACCTATTCGGCTTTGAGAATTCTAACGTTTGTCATTTGTAAAATTGATTTTTAAGTATGTAAATGTCCTTTGCCCAGAGTTAGTCAGTCAAATGAGTTCAAGATATAACAGTAAAGGAGCCACAACTAGGGGAGCAGCTAGTGGAGACTGCAAATGAGCAAAATGCAAAACAAAATTAGGTCAGTCCTCTTTCCCAGCTAAAGCCCCTCAGATTTGAAATACCTTGCCATCAGAAATAAAAGCATTGATTGATTTTTAAAGCTTTAAATACTGAAGCAAGATTATGACTTAAACAGGAGCAAATCAGTGAATACTGAGATACATGGGTTTATATAGCATACATACTGTTCTTAATAGTTGTTTTCAGTGTCACTGTTCTTAAGTGTTGGTTTTGGTCATGTCTCAAATACTGCTTATAGTAGTTGTTTATATGTTTATTCTATGTCTGTCTCTGTGCCTGTATTGTAGAGTTTTGTATTTATGTTTTATCCATGAAAAGCCCGACCAGGGAGGACTGCAAATTAGGTTCAGCTGGAAGTCCTACCTGCGCTGCATCAGTTTCATTATATTTAAATATTACAGTGCGTACATGTATCGTCCCTGTCAAATAAATCAATAAAAAATGTAAAAAAAAAAAACAATTGCAAATTGCAATGATCCCACCTTGCCCCCTTTGCTGGGTTCATTCTGATTAAACAATGACTTGCTAAATGGAAAAACTTGTCAATGTCGAGCCAATTTGTGAGAGACGGTGGGATCGAGCTCTCGTTCAGGAAGCATTGATTGTTTGTGCCCTTGTTTGAGTAGCTGCATGCTGAAAGAAAACCATAATAGGGGCAATGCAGTACGACTGGTAGTGAAAACAAATACAGGGATGGAGGGTAAATACAGCGGGGTGTCAGAGATTTATTATTTTGGACTAGCTGCATGCTGCAGTAGCTCCAACAACTCCAACTGTGAGGACAGGGTCCACATGCTGTGTGCCACATGAGTGAATTTGCCTGGCCAATTTTGGTGTGACCATATCACGGTGGACTGACCATGTTTTTCATTTCCACTTCTGACTACCGCAGTATGTTTATGTGTTCCTCAGGAGAAGGTTGTCCCTTGCCTGCTGCGGCTGACAAAGGCCAATGACCCCGGCCTGAGGGCAGCAGTCAGAGAAGCCCTCACTCTGGTGGGCTACCATATGCCTGTTAAAGGCCGGGGAATACGGATCCTGTCCATAGATGGAGGAGGATTAAGGTACTAGTTTAGCTCTTCTTGTACTCTTTATTGTAAGATATGAGTCGCTCATGGAAAGTCTTTTCAAAATGGAAATAAATAGGATTAAGCCAAGATGTTTTGATGTTTTAAAAAACAATCTAGCGCTTCTATTGGCAATTTCAGTCGGTCAAATAATTGTGTTCTTAAGAAACATTCAGTTAAATGGATAATGGTTTCGTGTTTGTCTTTTAATCTTGTTGAAAATCAAATGGCTCTCACTGTTTTTAGCCGATATGTATGCTCATCGCATTAATTTATGGCTCTTTATGCATGTCAGTGCCTGACTTTGTTCTTTCAGGGGACTTATGGCACTTCAGACGTTACACAGGCTGGAAGCCCTGACCGGCAAACCTATCTACAAACTCTTTGATTATATTTGTGGTGTCAGCACAGGTATGCTGTCCTCCTACCCTACTTCTGCATGTGTGTGTATATGTGTCTGGATTATCAGAGCAACATTGCAGACTGAACTGGCAGCACATGATCACATACTGACCCATTTTTTGGTCTGCCCTTGTTTTGCCATAAATAACACCACCAGCACCACTCTAATGTCAACGCTGCTGCTTTGTGCTGTGTACTTCAAATTCTTAAATATATTATAAAATTATATTTTTCATAAATAATGTAACCTCACTTGGTTTTAGGAATTGTCACAAGGTGGATTCATATCTTTTTTTTTTTTTTTACTTTCCTCTGTGTGCAAAATCACCACAAGGGGTTGCTGTAGACCATCCTCAGACTGTCTTCTCCATCTGCCACTTTGTTATTTTCCATTTCACAGCAGATTGAAAAACTGCATTTTATTTGCAGAGCACGTTGGCCTTTAATCACTACCAGAAGTGTCTATTTATCCCAAGTTCCTATCAGTTCTTTGTCTTAATCTCCACCAGTTGGAGGTATTTCATTTTCATACTCAAAGCGTAATGAAATCCACCTGCTAAATCGAATGATGTTCAAATCTGGTTAGTTTGATCACCCACATTTTTCAGGTACCCCGTCTCTGCCTTCACACTGTAGCACTGTAGTCAATTGGTAATCCTCCCAGTGATCTTCAATCATGGAGAGAAAGTGGTTGAGAAGTGTATCCCTGTAGTTTAATAGCTGCATTAATCCCACACACTTGCTATAAATGGATGGGTAATGTTCCTCTTGGTAGAAAATCCTTCAGGCAATTGGCCTTGCATCAACTCCACGCCTTGAGAGCAACAGCGTAACAAGCAATACACTATTTGCTCATTTATTCCCCAAATTATCATGTTGCATTACTAAAGGAGTGACTGAAGCTCTCACACTTCCTGTTTACAAAAATATGCCTCTGTGTGCTTTGTTAACTCGTACTTGTCTCAGTCTCATTCCCTCTTTTTTTCTTCACTCAGGTGCTATCCTAGGCTTCATGCTAGGTGTGTTCCAAATCCCATTGAATGAATGTGATGATATTTACCGGAAGTTGGGTTCAGATGTCTTCAAGCAGAACGTCATTGTTGGCACTGTGAAGATGGGCTGGAGTCATGCTTTCTATGACAGCGAATCCTGGGAGAACATCCTCAGGTCAGTTCCCTTATCGCTGCAGGCAGACTGGTGGCTGTAACTAGTTCATTTGGAGTCATGTTAAAATGCCATTAAAGTGGTAAAATGGTTCAAACTTGTTATGTTTTGTCCTTTGCTCTAATTCATGTCTTGTTGAATGTTTTTTTTCACTACATTATAAAAGTAAACATATATTTGGACATACTTCACTCAAATTAGGAAGTCCATCAAAGTTAACACCATACCTGCTCTTTATTTTTGTCAAAGTTATGTTAACATTATGTGAAAATTTAAATTTCATGTTTATTTACAAAGTCTGTACTGCAAAAGTAATGTATCTTAGATAACCATAGATAACCTAATTTCTCAAGTTTCACATGATATGGAAGTTAGTTATTATATTATGATATTATTGGAATAACATGTTAATGATTAAAACCACCGCTGCATGTGTAAATATAATTAGACTCAGCAATCGAATAAAGTAGAGGATGACTGATAGCGATTTGGCCGATATAATAACGATAGTTTGGAGCGGGAATAATTTAGTAGCCGGTAAATTAGCCGATATCACCCTCTCGCATCTGGCTGCACCCTGCTCCCCACACACACACACACACACACACACACACACACACAAAAATTACCACCCATTAACTTATACAAATATGTATATTAAAGATTAAAGTGCCTTTAGGAGTAGCCCAAAAATACGACCACCAACATAAACAAAACTAAGTGATGCCTCTTGTGACTTTGCAAAGCTTCGTGAACGTCTGAGTTACGTCCATAATCCGATCCGGCTCCCAGGGATAGACGGCCTCTAAGATCAAGTATATTAACCATACATAAGCTGTTGTAAATGGCCTAAAACCTTTAGAACAGTAGAATAGTTCTTTGAAAATAATTATGGCCATCACAAAATGATTTCATTTTCCATTAACTGATATGCTGGAGGATTTTTGTGAAGCTTGCAAAAAGAAATCTTAAACACATAATACGATCCAAAATTCACTAAGCCGGAATATAACATCATCCTATCTTCCCTTCCACAGAGAGAAAATGGGCTCTCACCTCCTGGTAGAGACTTCAAGAAACCCCGAATGCCCCAAGGTAAGCTTTAGAAGATGGTCTGACTCATTCTTCCCTCTTGTTTGGTTCTGGCACTGACCACTGAGCCTTCGCCTCGCCTTGTTTACTGGGATATTACAAAGAAAGCTCCTTTCTCTATCTCTATCCTGCATACCTCTGCATGACAAGTGGATTGAAAATGCACTCTGAAGCCATGTAAGACAGTGAGGATAAAGAAATATATAGGATTTCACATGTGAGCAGACTCCTGTGCGGCTCACAGAGCAGAGATGATACTAAATTGACCTGTCAGGTTGTCGGTCTGAATATTATGCCTGCATTTTAGATCTGTTTGGTAGTAAAATGCTGCATCATGCTGAAAAAGAGAAGTGAAGTTGTATGTAATTTCCTTTACCTATAGGTGGCAGCGGTGAGCACTATTGTGAACCGGGGCACTTCTCTGAAGGCCTACGTGTTCAGGAACTACAACCTGCTGCCTGGGTTGCGCTCTCACTACCTGGGGGGCTGCCAACACCAGCTGTGGCAGGCCATCCGCGCCACATCAGCAGCCCCGGGGTATTTCCAGGAGTTCACCCTGGGAAATGATCTCCACCAGGTCAGTCCCACTCACAGCAGTAACAGGCAAACAGAGAGGGCGGTACTGCACCAATCATGATGGATCTGGTGCTTAAATCATACAGTTTATCTCTGAAATATCTCCCGTCACTGTTGGTTACAAAAGAGGGGAAGTTGGGAAAGATGCATTCTGCATTTAGAATAAGCCTTAAGCTGATGCTTTTATCTTGAATGACTGTCATGAGTACAACTTACATAAGCTTAAGTTCTTAGATAACCACCATTACAGGCAAAGAGATCATGTGTCTGGGTTACAGAACATAATGAGTGCTGTCTTATGGGCTTTTTACTTCAGCAGCCCTCAGAACTGATTGGTCATTTTCTGCAGTACAACATCTCAACAGTCAGATTTCGGCTTCTAAGGAACCATTTTATGCATCACAAAGCTTATTTTTTTCGTAATTAGTTTTTGATTCATTGGGTCAAGAGGAGTGAAAAAGTGGCTGGGTCAATAGATGTCTGTGAGATGTCCTTGCAATGATTATTTAACACCATTTTTGGTACTTTACACTGTAACGCACAAGTGGATTTGATATTGGGAAGACACAAAATGAAAATACGGGACCTATCTCTGCATTGCTTTGTGTAGTCATGGTAAAAAAAAAAAACTCTGTAAATAGTCGAGTCCCTAAAGAGCCTGTGTGTGCATATTTACAAATCTGCTTGTGCTACCCTTAAAGCCAAAGGTGAGGTCAGTTTTTGACCCGTAATTCTTGAACTGTCTCACCAATTAATTAAGTGTTACTTGGGTGAGCTTGAGTCCAAATAATATAATATATAATATATAAACTTGGCCAGTTTCAGAAAATTTATGTAGGGACATATTGAATATTGGAGGAAAACACATAGTTTTCTCTCACAAATCTGTTCGTTGTAATTATGTCTATTCTATAACATTTTAACTGTTTGGCTGTTATGCATGCAGACAGTGTAAGTCAGTTGTGATATTTTATGTACATTGTTGCTGTGAAGGCTTGTTTTGTACTCACACTCTCTTTCACACCATATATTTACACATGAAGTGACAATTTAACTGCAGTCCTCTGCCATAGTAATACAGGGCTTATTGCTGGGCTGCAGGATTGAAATGCCCTGTACAGTCAGTGTTGACAGTGGAGAGTTTGAAGGATTTTGAGAAGCCTAATGAGAAAAAAATCCTCTGCACAGCATGTGAGAGGGAAGAACTGCATTTCCGTCCTGCCTGTGTTTATTTCCAGTCAGTTACATTTTGACAGGAGAGTGAGGGGTAGAGTAGCAGTGAGACACACTTAAATCCATCTCCACTAAACAGGTATGCATTAGCCATCAGTAACACAACAAACCGCCAGTCTACTCTACCGTTTTACTGATCAATACGTATGGCTACTCTGTTTGCCTTTAGCTTTTCAGTGAAAGGGCTTAGGCATCAGAGAGCACAGGAGAAATAAGAAACCACATGAGTGGAGGATAGTACAATATTAGAAAACAAGTAAGTATAAAATTCACTTTGACAAAGTGCTTTGAAAAAAGTTGCTTTGAGCAAAGGAAATCATAGAGGAAGTCATTATGCACCACTTCTCTTTGAGTATTCAGTTGAGATAGGCTGTGTTTGACCTGTCATATCCAGATCAACATCTCCTTGAATTGACATTCAAGCACAGATGCAGTGTAAAGACGGACAAACTCAACGGAGACACGGCACATGTGATTGAGCATGTGTTTGCATCAAAGGCAATATCCCATGTTGCCACACTCCCACACTCTTAATTGGAAGCTCTGTTAGTCGTGTAGGTGAATGGGGAAGTTCAGGGGGAGAGAATGAAAGAGACTGGTTGATGAAAACCCACCTGTGGTGGGAGATTTCCCCAGCTTGCCGTCTAGCAGGTCTCATCCTTCTCTGAGATGCATAAATTAGCCCAGTGCAGTGTTTCCCTCATCACACACAACTGTTTGACTGCTACATCTGCCTCATTAGAATAGAAAGACAGACAGTCTAATTATGAAACTGCTTCTCTAAACTCTGTTAGCTGCCGGCAAGAAACCTCATACTGTGAGAAGATGAGACACAATCAGTAATTTAATGTATTTAACATATGTGACATGAATCAGTCGCGTTTATGTTTTATTTTAAGTTAATTCATATCAAAAGAAAATTTTAAATGATATGGGGGGAAAAGAGGGCTACAGTCCTGATTTAGTAACAAGTACTCTTTTTTTTCCCTGCTCAGTAAATCTTTAGAGAATATTTTAAGGTGGTATTTTACCTTGACTGGCAATTCCTGTGATTTGAGCTTTTGCTCATTTATTCAACTTTTGTATCCCTTTTTATTTTTGGAACGCTATTTACCAGTTTTCAGCATGACTGAGGGTATTCTACTAGTATTTGGTTTGATGTGATTTGCTATTCCATTAATTGACATTGATATGAAATAAGCAAAAAATAATAACCTCATCAAAGCCATGGTAAAGCAATCTATAGAGATATAAAATGAATGAAAAGATTGACAAACTATGAAACTTAATAAAAGTTTACAGAAGCATCCATTGTGTTTCATTATTACATTTGGTTTGTTAAATTTAATTTAAAAGATGCTGATCTCAGAATAATAAGTTTGACCTGTTTCCACTTTCAGTGATAAAACAAAAGGTAATTTACTGAAACACAGGATGAAAATACTTAAGATATAGATTTTAATGAGTTTTCAAACATGATTGGACAGCGTGATCTAAGATTAAGAACAGCATGTATCAAATTTTATATTAAAAGTTCCTTCTAATATACATTTTCATACGGCTTTCAGCCACTTTCCACATGAACCTCGCCAGCTTTAAAATGCCACCCAGCCTCATAAAGCCTGATGGCTTTATGCACTGGCCACTTGAGCCAACTAGACCAGTCGTGAGCATAACGTGCTGTCTGTAAGATGTCAGGATTCCCTAGAGAGAGAGTCATCTCGCTCTTTTCCACAAACGCCCACAGAGTTTTCCACTTAATTCAGGCCCCAAACAATTACTCTTTTGTATGGTGAGCCCAGGAGAGTTGCCATGCCATGTGCTGAACGAATGCCGGAATTCTCAAGCAGCATTTCAAGAAAGTTGTGATTGTTTGCTGATGTTTCTGTGATTCTGCAGGCTGGAATGGAAATCTGACGGAAACAGATTCACACTGGAAAGGCAGGGTTAATTGTAACTTGGAGCAAGACCTTTTGAAGCAGAGCAACCATGGTTTTATCAAAGCCTCACACTTGCTACCATAGCCATGCCTTAGTGAGGGTAACAAGGGGAAAAGAGCAAAAAAAAAAAAAAAAAAGGAGATGAAGGGGGAGGAGGTTCCACATTAAAGCTCTCTTGGTTATCTCTGCTCTAAAGAACACAGAAGTAGAAGACGTCAGACATTTCACAATGGATGCCAGGGCATGCTTGGAATGGCGAGGAGGGCCCAATTTTTTCCGCCTAGTTGCCATGGTGTCTCCTGAGGCGATGGGGAGGAATGGGAGCATGTTTTGTGCCCACCTCTGTCAGCATTTGATGGGAGGTATGGCATCAGTGGGCCACCACCCCCAGCGCAAGCTCTTGAGAGCCCCAACATGGCACAACGCTCAGCAGAAAGACTTCACACAGTTTAAAATGGCGTAGGTCACATCAGCACTTACATACTTTGCTAATGAATGAGTGAATGAGTCTAAGAATTCATTAAATGTGGGAGCTTTGGCCAAAGAGCTCTGTCAGCTTGATTCTGTGTGAGGAAAGAGACATAGGGTCTCATATAATTAAATGCCATTCCAAAAGTGCAGTTCTACAAATCCTAACCTTTTGGGTGACCTTTTTCTCTTACTTGCCTCGTCATGGCCACTGGAGGTGAAGGTAGTGGCCATAAATTACATGCTCAGGGCCACAGTGCTTTTCAGATGACACAGAGAGGAGGAGAGGTGGTGGATTCTGTGAGGGTATAAGTATAAGTCTGAGCTTTTAGCCACTTCCTCATCCCAACCCTCTCTTCCTGTTTTAAGGCCCCAGAGCTTGGCCTGGAGGCTGTTAGGAGGATGGAGCTCAGACTTGTGAGCCCTGCTGCAGACAGCTTCCTCCTCCCAGACAGACTCAGGATCTTTGTCCCTTGTGTACAAACATGTACACTTGGCTTCTCTGATTGTCATCTCAGTTTCCTCCCCTGACTGCCCTTTTTGTTCTGTTATATACATGTTTTCACTCATGCACAAACACTTGTTTGGGGATTAGGCCAGTCCTCTGATTGTGCTGCTTTGCATCACACTTACTGTAGCAGGCTGCAGTGCCTCCAGATAAGAGTTCTTGAAATAAATCACAGCTTTAAACCTTGCATTACAATGTATTGATATGCAAGTGTGTGTTCAGTCAGCTCTCCTCTGTGCAGCAAATTAGCTTTAAAATGGCCAGTAGATGACTAAATATGATGGACAGAAAAATTACGTTATGAATTATATTATTAAATTGTCAAATATGTACAAAAAGCCTCAAGGCAGTCTAGACTATCTAGAATAAATATCACGTAGAGGTTTTTGCACCCATTCATAGCACTGCACAAATTGTCATAGTTTAATCTGAATTGCTACAGCTAGCAGGGATGATTCATTGCTTTAATAGTGGCTGCACATGTGTGGTCACGTATTCTCCGAATGTGTGGGAAAAGGTAACTGTGGACAGTAGATCTCAATTTCTTTGCCTGCCTGGGGCAAAGTTGGCACACACACATATGCGTCCCTCCTCTATTGACAGCCTGGGAAGATGACTTGAACCTCAATGTGACCTTTGGGGCCTATAAAAGAGAAAGGCACTGGTCGGCGTAATCGGTTAATACGGCATGTAGACCTCTGACTTGACCTGGCCACCACTTAAGAGTGGCACTCTTCACACTACCATCGTTGTCATTCTCGTCCTTGCTCATCACAATAGTGGCCTTTATGTGGACTGGATGCCATTCTGGCAATTAAATTTTCAATGAGCAGATTTATTTTTCTGATTACACAGGGAGTCACTGAGAAAGCTTACCTTTATGTGCAAACAGTGGGGATTGATTTTGAAGATTTAGAGGTATTCAGAGTACACAAGAGTGTTTTTTTATAGCAGCCTAATTATCTGTTTTACCGATTGAATGACCACCGCTGGAAAACAGTCTGGTTATTGTGACAGGCATAATCAGATGTCCATGGCTTATGTAATGCTTTCCTAATTAATCATTTGAGAGAATGGAGCCTCATTGGCAGAGCCTCATAATAAATCATGACAGAGCTCAATGCCTCTCAGTCCAGCCATGTCAAAGATGGATGTAATGACTACAGCTGCTCATCGGGACTGGAATGTGTGAATGCTACACCACATGTATGTGGTGGATTCAACTCATTTAGATTTTAAGCAAGCGCTCTCTTCTCTTCTATGTTGTAGCCGCTCATAATGACCCACGGGTTAGAGAGGCAGAGAGAGAGCGAGAGAGAGATGCAGAGGCACACTGACTGAATGAAGAGGATGAAGTTTGCTGTCCCAGCTAATGGGAGCTGACATACACTGGGGCGTGAAATGACTTTTACTGATCCTGACGATAGCACCTCTTTCCTATTCAAATCAGCTCTCCCCCTTCAAGACAGCCTAAACTGGAGCAATGAAGATAAGCTCCCAGAAGTTAATGAGAGAAGTGCAATTCAAAACAGCTTTGCAAAGGACCTATAAATTTTGCAGTCTAAATTTTGTATGTTTATCATGGGTTTTATCATTCAAAGCTATATATCAGTTTAATTGGCCATCTGAAGAAGTGAAACATTTCCCAATTGGGGTAGGAGCCCTAATTAGTTGAAAACTTGTTTTAATTGAGCTACAGGAAGATGAGAAGCTGATTTGTGAATCAAAAATTAGACCCCTGGAGGGCAAAGGCAAGGCCAGTGGCGCTGTGATCCCACTGGAGTGTCAACAAACGGCCTCTACCGGAATCGAGGAACGCTGTCAAAGCAATGCACTAAGCCTTTCAGGAAGGCAAAATGAAAACTCACCATTTTAAAATTCAGTTTCCGTTCAGACTCTGAGGTTTTACTTTTGTCAGATGGTCACGACTGACAAGGGGTGTATCCTCAGAGGACATATATTCATTGACACATGATGTGTTTGAGTGAGTTACATTGAGTCATTGTAAGTCTGAGCAGCGCTACAGCTCTAAATCCTCATAAATGGAAGTGACCTTTGCCTTCCCTCATGCTGCGTGTTTGACAGACAGCTTGAGTTTGCCATTTTGTATGCAAAGCCCATTTGCAGTTTGTCTTAAGTAGATCATTGTCTCCAGCTTAACTCTTCATCCAAATAAGCCCTGGCCTCAAGAAACTCCTGTATGACTATGTGGCATTGGGCCAAGTATGGATATCTCACTGAAAAGTGGCATTAAACCAGTGCAGCTTCAGCATCTGCCAAGCAGTTCTCAGTGTAGGTACCTCAAGGAAGCTTGTTTGTTGACGACAGCTGTGGAAGGAGATGACGGGTGCAAATTATCTTCTGAATTATTGATTCTTCCAAAAGTTCAGAGCGCCACACACAAAGAAAACCTACCAGTCTCCCAGTGGCACCACAAAAAAAGACTTTCCGTAAAGGCCTCAACTATGTTCACTAACTCTGAATTGCCCGAGCAGGTGCACTGAAATGGAGACAAGTTATAGCATTCAACTCCTAGCTCACAGGAGCATTGTGTAGCTGGCTTCTAATGTTACATGCCTTGGCTCTTCGTGCAAGGCCAGCCACTGTGCTTGTGAAACTTGCCCCCAGCTATCAGCACAAAGACCCCATGACTGGACCCAAACTGTTGCCATAATTGCCACTGAGTTCAGAAAATGAAACCTCTCACAGTGGTGCAAGTGATAAGAAAACTGCTTAGTTGTTTTGTTTCCAGCTGGGTTTGTCTGGTGCTCACTACAGCGCAAGTCCCTCTAAGTCTCCATTAGGAGCAATTCCAATCCAGCCATTTTCTCCCTCTTCTGTGATTCATTTCTTGGTCTGCCAGACACCCTACTGGTGCATAATGTCGTGCTTTGGACAAACGGCTGCCTCAGCAGTTCTTCCATGCTTTGGCAGAGATGGAAGACACACAAAGAGGGTTTCACTCTGCCACAGTGAGATGGGTGCTCTCTGAGGCTTTGGCTCTCACAGAAAATTCTCCCAATAACCAACTGTAAGGTTTTTAAAGGGATAGACATTTCTAGCCGGTTTTATATCATCATAGTGTTGGTAGTATATGCAAATGATCAATGCTACTGGCTTAAAGGGAAAGTTATTACTGTTACCTTACTGTTAAGTCAGTGACTGATAAAGATGACTGAAAACAGTTCAGTCTTATATAACTGTATAAATACTTTGCTATCAGCATGGTAGCATTGTCATTGTGAACATATTACCAGGCTGACTGTAGCATGTAGCCCAAAGACTGCTGTGCCTGTGAGTCAATTGAAACACACGCAACTCTGTAGTCTTGTTTGACTATTACAGTAATGCTGAATTTTACTTACTTTACTTTACTTTGCTGATTTTTCTGTCATTTCCCAATGTCACTAAAAGGTTTCAAATAGAACTTTGTATTAAAAGCCACAGCAAGTCATTTATGAAGCATCTGCTATCATGTGAGCTATTACTTGGTGCAGTGCCCCTGGTCTAACAACAATGGCTCTCTTTGCAGTTTTATTTTCCTGGTCTTTGGATTGATGATACAATTTTTCAGTCCAGCTCCCTGAATGATTAGCAGACCTTTGCCTTGGTAGGCAGCCCTCATATTCCACATCACACTCTGTGCTCCCACAGATTTGTACAGAGTCGTTGTTCGGCTGCGACACTGCAGAAGTGTGCTGAAAATATGGGATGTTCCCTCCCCTCTACTCCCCAATGCTCAGTGTGTGTGAAACCATGTGACATATGCTGCCAGGAACACGTATCCACATCATTATATGCATTGACTCTAAGCAGGCATGAGCTTTCGATCAAACACACACATACACGCAGTCACATGAACAAGCACTCTTCCCCCTAGTGAGTCCCCAGACACTTGGGGCCCTGGGGTTCCCACCCCCCAGCCTGGCCTCTTTAATGAGGACTGGCCCCTGTGCGTTTGATCCTGCTGCCAGCCCGCGGCCCCGCGGCCCCTCAGCCTCATGCCTATTCAACAATCTCGACAGCCTCTCCAGTTACTCCCCCATTGCCTTGGGTAGACTATGGATCCAAAGCAATAGCACTCCTGGGTGGTTGTTCGATATCAAAGCCAGTCTGAGTGAAACTGTGAGAGAAGAGGAAAAAGGAAAAAAAAACAACGATTTAGCTCTGTGCTTTGTAGACTAACAAGCAGCTCTGTAACTGCACATTGATTTGTTCTTTTTCTTTCGTCAGATGTTCTTCAGAAATTTCATCTATTGACTGTTAAAATCCATGAAAGGTTTTGATGTTTCAAATGCCAATTAATTGGTTTCGCTGACTGTGGTCTTGGCTTAAAAAGACATTCACATCCTGGAAATGGAGTCTCTAACGTAACACTTCCTCTGTTTTGTGCACAGGATGGAGGTCTGCTGATTAACAACCCCACAGCACTGGCTATCCACGAGTGTAAGTGTTTGTGGCCTAACACGCCCTTGGAGTGTGTGGTCTCACTCGGTACGGGCCGCTATGAAAGTCCCAGCAAAAACAGCGTCACCTACACAAGCCTCAAAACCAAACTCACCAATGTCATCAGCAGCGCCACAGACACTGAGGGTAAGTGACAGTCACTGCAAAATGTTAAAGGTGTTTTATGCAGTTTAGAGTTGAGTTTTCAAGGTCCTCATAACTTTTTTAAGTAGTTCTACTGTGGGTAGACAAAATAAAGTAAATAAATCACATTGGCTTTAAAGACCACGAATTTATAATAAAAAGACTGTGTTATAAGCTGGAAGGTGTGAGTGTTCATCAAGCGCAGACTAAACTAAACTAAAAGTCAGGATATCTTGGGTGCAGCTGCTTTAGTTTTGACCAATCTTTTTATAATTTGTCTCCTATTAGTCTCCCAAAACTACACAAAATGGAATTGCAATACTGAATATCTAAATATACTCAATCTGTGGACTGCCCACATTTATAAAACTAAAATGGATCACATATGGTTGACTTGATTAACCATAAAAGTGGCCAGACACTCAACATGTTATGAGTTTCAAAGCAACAGAAGACCATTGGCAGATAGTCAAAAACATCTTATTATTTTTGTCCAAAATAATCAAAAATACTGAAACACTACACAGTATGTCAGTAAAAACACACATACACATCACACATGCAGTAACACATTTCACATAAAAACCATCACATGCCAAGTGCAGACAAGCTGCACCATCAAAGAGGAACTATAGTCAGAAAATGAAACTCACCGTTCAGCCAGAAAGTGGATGGAAATGAATGGTATATAACCTAATGCTGCAATGACACTGTGCAATGTTGATGTAGTTGCCTTGTCTGTTATTGTCTGTACATGAAGATTAAATTAATACAAGCTATACTCAGAATGTATGGAGACTTGAATGGATGCTGCCCTCTGTTTCTGTGTCATTTATGTGGGAGGGAATTGGGGTTTGATGTCACCAGTGTGGAAAATGCTGCACTGCAGGTTGACTGTGTTCTGGATACGTCCCATCGTGGACCTCTGTAGTGGCAACCTCTTCCGTCTCCTTATCACCTCTGGACATGGGCACCTCTGCTGTGCCTAAATTTGGCTCGGTCCCCTCCCTGTTGCTGCTGCTGTGGTGCAGTGTGTGACCTAGATGCTTCTCTGCGCTTGTTCCTCCTGTATTTGGGATTAAGCTCTCCCCAGCTCTCCAACGGGCTTTGTTATTTAGAAATAGGAGATTAGCAAGAGTGTTTATCACAGATTTTCTCTTTTTCAAAAGCTTCCCTCCTGTCCCAGTGTTCACAAGCCTCCTACTTTGTCTTAACGTGTATCAGTAGGGCTTGGTTTGTTGTTGTGGACAGATAAGGCTGATCTAATGGGGTTTTAGAAGTAAACAAAGCTCCTCATGGAACTGGCTTGTTCTCACTCGCAAACTCGCTCAGTCAGTTTTAGCAGGCCATAAATGATGTTCTCCATAAGGTGGAGCTGCAGTTTCGACCTGCAGATGTAGAAATTTTAATGTCACCACATACAGGCCAGGAAAATAATAGCTAATGCAACTTTACCTCTTATGTAATTGTTCTATTGAGTATCCAGTCGGCTAGTCTTGGTTTGCTACAATAAGCGAGCAAAAACATGTTTTGTGCTTTGTACAATTGTTAGCATTGTGCAGCAACATTAAATCCATTAAAATCAGTGTTGCCAGCTGTACAATAACTATCACATTTCTTTTATAGTTTAGCCTTTTTATGAATTAAGATGCATTATTGGAAAAGTCGTCGTTTCATGTTTTTGGGTAAGAGCGAAGTGGTCTGATTATTCCCTGGACATAAAATATGGAAATAATATATTCTGAAAAACTGATGTGAAGTCATGTCTCTGTTGAGAACCCATGAGACAGCCGAGCACTCACAACCTCTTTTGAAATCTGTGACTGCTTTGCTTTGTTGAAAAATGCTACACGTGCACGTCTACATTAGCTTCCATGCTAGGACGCTGTAGCCTGCACAATAAATGTCTGTAGTCGAAAGTGCTGTGAACCTTCTTCACACCAAGTTATCGGTATGCTAGAGCCTGGATTTGAATAGTTTATGATAGTACATAATTGTGGAGTCTTTGTATGCTTATTTTGTTTTTGGTTACCTGGCAATGCTGTTTAAAGACTAAATCCAGCACAGGAATGATGACTTCCTATGTAAACAGATTTCTCCCCCTAGAACAGTGAATATTTAAATCTGTCTTTATACAGCTGCAGACAATAAATTAGAGACCGATTATTTCCACCTCATGCCCACATATTAATCTCTTCTGTTGACAAAGTTCAACAGCCAGCACCAAACTTGTTACACTGATAAGTCTGGAGCTGCACGCTGGTATCTGTCAGAAGCAGGAAATGTCTGCCATTGAAATGGTGGAGAACGAGTGAACTGTAATGAGATAGAAAAACCGATTTAATCTTGAATGTACCACATATTTTTCATCTTAACGAGCAATCTCGTCTCAGGAATTTCGTAGCTGCACATCTCTTACTTTTACTCCTCAGCGTATAACTTTTCAGAATGTGATAATTCAGCGTAGTTACATGAACTGTTTAAAAAAAAAAAAATGCAAGTAATCAAAGTCAACAAAACGCTCCAAATGACCTTCTAGATAAATTACTCCGTGTAGAGTTTTGCTCCACAGCCTCAAAGGCAGCTGGTTGTAATAGAATCGATGTCTGCACTGCTAAATTGCTGTGGGAACACAGAGAGAATCACCCGCCGTCACCCTTTTGCGTCCTTTGTGCTTGTTTACCCTGTGATTGCTACCCACAGTCTGTTTGTATGCGTTTGTATGTTGTTGATATTAAACCTTTCAGACGTAGCATTTGAAAACAACCATGACTGACAAGCCAGACATTTTCACTTGATATTAACTCTCACCCTCAGCCACGAGCGATCACCCTGCAACACTTTAATGTTCTCACAGCGCTGACGGACAAGTTTTGACTTTGCTCACCCTTCTCACTCTTAACATAATATTTGAATGTTTATACATATTGGTACTATTAGGAGGTTAATTGTGGTTCAATGTGAGCTTAATTTGGGGCTGTCTGTAAAATGTCATGTTTGTTTTTTTTTTATTTGCGCGGCCTCACTCACCTCTCTTCCTCCCTCCAGAGGTTCACGCCATGCTCGACGCCTTCCTCCCTCCTGACACTTATTTCCGCTTCAACCCCTACATGAGCGAAGATATCTCCATGGACGAGAGCCGCCAGGAGAAGCTCAACCTGCTGCAAGCTGAGGGCATCCGTTATCTGGAGAGGAACGAACTGAAGCTGAAGAAGGTCGCTCGCATCCTCTCAAGAGAGAAAAGCTTCGTCCAGAGGATGGCTGACCGGGCCAGGCTCATGGGTGACAAGTATAACGGTGTGTCGTTTCGCTCCTCTGAACTCTAGATCAAACACAAGCCACCTTTACCTCACATGGAAACTCTTCCGTTATTCTAAATTGTCAAGAATATGTCATGTTACCACGATTAGTGTGTCATAGTTGTTGACTTCTTGACCTGTAGCTCTGAAGAACATGGTGTAAATGCACAAGCAGGTAATGTATCCTACATGCCAAGCATTACCATCCTCCTCACTCATACTTTACACTTTGATACTGATTCTGCATTGAAAATGCATCTGGTTGTCATTGTGGTTAGCGGCTCTTAACTGTTAACGGACATGTGGATTTGAGAATTGCCTAAATAAGGATTCACTGTCAACTTTGTTAGCAAATGCAATAGCAACATCAGGAAATATGCTTATTTGCTCCCTTGCTGAAAGTTAGATGAGAAGATCAATGCCACGAACATACTGTATTTTTATGGTAAATACTGAAACCACCAGCAGCAGCAGCTTAGCTTAGCTTAGTTTAGCTTAGCTTAGCTTAGCATAAAGACTGGAAATAGGGAAACGGTTATTACTGAATGAGAGAGGTGTTGAGCTCCTCATCTAATTTTCATCTCCTAAAAAGCAGAATACTGTAAAGCCCTACAGTAGCCAGTAACAGTTTTAACAACTGAGCACTTTTTAAGCATTTGCTTTCTTGTTAAGTGTTCATTGTGGTATCCAGTATATCTTCACAAACCCGTGTTTGTATTTTAACAAAAAAAAACGTGTAGATGGGATATATGCGTTATCGGGATATTTGTTAAGCCAGGCTTCCACCCTGTAACACTAAAAAACGATAATGTACAAAAGTAAGGAAACAAATTATCTATATTTTTTGACATTTCTCAGTTGTGATGACACAAATTTGCACATTTAACGATGCAGCTACTGGTCAACTGTGCAATTGTATACTGATAAAAGTAAAATGGGTACATGAGGGCCGATTTCAAGAATTACAGTATTGCATATGTTGAATGTAAATGCATGTTGTATTTAAGATTTTACACACAAAGACAAGCCAATATCTAGTAAACAAAAATTAAAAAACTACAATGAGGTGCATGTGGCAAAGATTTACCTTAATATTTAATTATAAAAAGCCTGTAAGGATTAATAATGATTATATATAAATATATACAAAATGTATAAGTATCCAAATGGAACCTCACTGTCAAATGATGCAACTTTTATGTTTTATTTTAGCCCTTAGAGTATTTTAAGTTCGGTTGTTTCAAACGCTTTTATCATTGTGTGCTTGATTGTTTGGTTTTATGGATTCCCCACAGGCTACTCACATTTTCTGCTCTGTCTGCAGCGTGCCCTCTTTCCCTTTGATGCCTCCTCTCAAAAGTCTCTTTCACCCTTCCTTCCTTGAAGTGCGGTGTTTCAGTCCCCACTCTGCTGTGCTGTAGCGTTTGTAAAAATCATGCAGCTTTTAGTTGGAGGACTCGTGTAAAACAGATTGCTGCATATTGACTTGTCGTGGCTGAAAATCATCTTAATGGCATATACTGCTTTAAAAAAATGCACTACAGACGCTCATTTCCATGCTTAACCTGATCAAGTACTGTATAAATGATACAACAATGTGTCAGTCACTCCCCAGAGGACCTGAGGTAAAACAGACAGAGATTTTACCCAGATTAATATAATTCCACTGTTCTCCTGTTGGTCCTGTGTAAAGACTGTTTGAGAGTGTAAGTAATTAAAACCCATCACTGAACATCGCTGCTTCTTGCCTCCTAATTATATGAATTAGGTGATTGTAATCTGAGTAAAGCTGCTGTGGATCTTCTCAGGATGTGAGGGACGTGCGGGTATCAAGCTGGTAACTTGTACTGACAACTGCTTAATTATTCTAGGAGAGATCTGAGTGATACAGACCCTCACCTCATTTTCTGGCTCAATTTCCAAGGTGTTCGGTTTTATTAGCAGCAAATTTATAAAACTATGACTGCAAGTGGACGTTTTCTCTCAATCTCAAACTTATGTGTTTTTTTTGTTTTTCTTTTTAAGTGTGTTAAAGTATGGCTGTGTGTTTCAGGGGAAGGTAATCTGAAGGGCCTTTCTTGTGCTGGCTGTCATATAAGAGAGGAAAGTGAGATGGCCTGGGTAACAGCCCTGTCTTGTGATGGATCACATTTCCCTCCAGCATAAACACAGCGCACTGACACAGCTCTCCACCAACTGCTTACACGCCTGAAAACACAGTGATGGTGGCAGAAGGCAGAGGACACAACAAACCGCATCGAGACAGGTCTGAGGGGGAAATGATACGGGGTGTAGGCTATCGTATAAAAAAAAAAAGAAGTTGTTCCTCGATTTGATGCTAATTTTTCTGACTCAGCAATACTGATGATACGTCAATCAATAAACATTAACGTTACACTGCACATAAACATTAAAGCAATCAAGAGCTGCTTCTGATTATCGGTAAAATTTTCTTTATGGAGCAAGTTTAAAGTAAGACAACACATTACATGAAATCTTTCTCCTGTCAATCAGTCAGTCACCAGTATAGAAGCTCAATGCATCTAATCAGCAGACTAAGCAGCAAATGATAAGAAGAAAGGCCCTCTCTTTACCTACTTTTTGGACCGAACTCGTCCCCAGCTGGGTTTGAATGAGCACAGTTCAGTCCTGCAGCACGTGAGCCCTTTCACAAATTATCCAGGAGGTTCCAGAGCATGTAGGTTTTTGAGAGAGTGCAAAGAGCATGAATTTCATTTTTGAAGGTTTAGAGAATTTATTAACTCAAAATCACAAGTAAGATCCTCTCACATCCTCCCCACTTGTTTCCTCCTGCTCATTTGGTCCAGTAGTTTCTTTTAGAGGAAATTCATTCTAACAAAGAAACGAGGAATGGTTAAATATCCTAAAATGTGGTATTTAAAAATTTGCGGTTAACGAAGGACTGCCCTGAGTGACTTACTGTCTTAATCTCAACCACTGATGACAGTGATTCAGCCCACTCTTTAGTGATGAGATGATACAGGCTCAAAAGGCTTCAGTTTGTGATACAAGCATTGCTAATGATTAATAAATAACCAAAAGCTGCTGTAAATGTATTTACTGTTGTTGAAAACACTTTACCCGCTGAAACACAGGTGTTCCATATCCGGTCACTGCGCTGTGTTTACTAGATTCATGTCATGTTTTTGCCCCCTGTGTGTTAACAGTGTTAGGCAGCCGGTAAAGTCTGCTCCCACTCGAAACAGAAAAAGTCATAATGTAATTACACAGCAGACGGAGAGAGGAAATGCATCCTCTCCTGATGTAAACAGATCTGACTCATGAACTTGTCCCCCAGCAGTAATCACATCAGTAATTAGATTTATTTTGCACCTTTGGTCAAACCTCCAGTCTCTGAATATAAATACGCCTTTCCAGTCCACGTCGGGAACACATCTCAGTGAGGCTTTGACAGATACCGTGTTCTCCCATCTTTGTTGTTATGTAAGTCTTCATCCTCCGGGTGCTGATACTCAATTACACCTCACATTTCGCTGCAGCAAATAAACCCGGCTCATTAGCACTTAATTAGTTTTGGAACGAGCGGCAGATATTGAGATAAGCTATGAAAAGTTTAATTACAAAATATGATTGCCGCTTCTGCAAAAAAACATCCTGACAGATCGAACATGGATGATAAATAATGTGGCTTGCTGTCGTTGAACATTGTAAACACAGGGTTCTTTTCGTCCATGATTAATGCATAACTTTCTGAAGTTCTGGCTCATGTCAAGGCTGTCAAAATGTGACCGTATGATGTCTGTGAGGTTGTTTTAGACTGCTGTGAGTTGTGCTGTTTTATGGTTTTAATGTAAGCTCTGACTATGAGCCTGCTGATCTTTATTGAATCTGTTAGTTAATCATCACCTCTGCAGGGAGCCGGGTCATTTCATGGTTGGCCTGCTGGTGCTGCATCTGTTATGAAGTTTGTTCTCAAAATAATCAAACAAAATAACACTGAATCAGTGCAGAAAACAGGCCAAGTGACGACTCCCGCACAATAGCCATGCCATCACTAAAGTTTTGCATCTCAGTGAGCTGAGGACTTCAAGGATCCACTGCAGTAAAAGGCACAATAATTGGAGTTACCAGTGAGGCGTCTTCTCTGGTGGGTTTTTGCATTTCAACATAAAGACCTGACAAGATTCACTTTGCAACTCTGCAAGTGCTATACTTGGTCTCCATGGTGCCGTATCCTTGAATTTATGAAAATCCCTCAGAGTATTTTACGGATAATATGCATGAGGGAAATTAAGAGAATAGTTTAATGAGATTCAGGAGGAATGCAGACATATCTGGAGGCGGTCTGAAATGAGAGGCGAAGACAATTACAATATTTCCCAGTTTGGCACTACAGGCAGATGTGGGTAAGAATTCCCTGGTCCCCTTCAGAAACTGGTGCTTTTGACTCTGGGGGATTACATCCAGCAAATGACCTTGGCTGCATGTCGACCTCTCTCTTTTTCAGTTTTCAGCCACATTTGCGATTTTTCTGTTTAAGCAGAAATGTCTTAGAAACTCCCTCACAAATAAATAAACCAGGCTTGTTAGGTTTCTTATGCAGAACTGAACTTTGGCTTATTTCCAAATGATTGTATATCTATGGCTGCGTTTGTCGTCATCCTGCCGCAATCTGTGCCGCATCCTAATTTTAGCTAATCTCAGTCAAACATCCTCTGACTGACAACTCGATCCAGAAACCTTGTCTTCTTGCCAAACCAGGCTTATCCAACAGTACGGTAGCAATAACTGCATCACTTGCTCTCAGTTTGATGCTAAGGCTGCAGATGGCCACCACTGCTAAGCCTGAGATAATGCATAAGTGTAACATGCGCTGAGAGAGGGGAGCATGGCTGGCTTGCTGGTTGACAGCAGATTGAACCTAGAGGAGATGTCGCTTTTAAAGTCACATGACCTCATCCAGCAGAGTCTTGGTTGATCCCACAGGCTACTGTATGATTATTAGTGCAATCCTGCTCTCAGGCTAAAATGGCAGAGTGTATCAGGACATGCAAATGGCTTTAAGCAATTAAGGTCCAGAACAGCTGGAATGAACTTCACTGTCTAAAAGGTGAAAGCACTCATACTGGACTAACCGTAGCCTGTGGATTTGAGTTTTGTTTTTCCTCTTTTTCATTTTACAGGCCTGATTAATGGAAAAAGTACAGGATTATTAAGTCTTTAAGGGTTGGAATTATTTCAGTGTTTAACATTATTTCTGCTTGTTGCATTTTCATGAAGCTTAAATGTAACAATAATAAAACAGCAACTAAATTACAAAGCTGCTCCCTGCTGTTAAATAACAGAAAAGGGTATTGCTGGGCATTAAAAGACAACTTTTGGCTTCTTTTATCCAAAAACTCGTCCAGCTGTTGTCCATCTGTGGCTCTGAGCCCACACACGGCTAAAGGACCATTAACGTGTCTATTTGGATAACAATTTGCCAGGATGGTTCAGTGCCTCAAGGCCACCATACATCGGTAGCGGCGCTGCAGTGCGCGCAATGGACGTGCGCACGCCCCGGAGTGATGCTGCGCGCCCCCGCTTGTGTGTGTGTGTGTGAGAGAGAGAGAGAGAGAGCGCGCGTGTGTGTGTGTGAGTGTGTGAGTGTGTCGATGAACTGGTGGGAGAGGAGAGGACCAGTGACTGAAGCGGAGGAGACAAGTGCAAGAGGCTCGGCGCTGAGCGGGACTCCACGTAAACAAACAGCCGACGGTATCGCCCTGTCGCAGGGGACTGGAGACGCTGAACGGGGCTTCGCGTTTCGCATCGCCGAGGGACGAGATAAGGTGAGCTAAACGGTACCATTCATAATAAACACGTGTCGTGTAGCTCACAGTTGTGCGTCAGGAGTTTGTGGAGAGGGAGGCAGCACGTTGAGTTGGATGCTGCGAGGCTGCCAACGAGAGAGGACTGCTCCTCTTTGACAGCTTTGAACGCAGAGACGCGGGGATTGTTTCTAAAGCTGAATATCTAAAAATACACATTTTCCTGTTAGCCATTAGCTGTGAGTCGTCACGGGGAGCAGGAGCAGGAGCAGGTGCAGGTGTGACATATTCCGGAGCGCGACTGTCAAATCAAGGCTTGACACATAGTGGGCTGCTGCTGAGAGTTATTATTGTCACTTGTCTTCCGATCAGAACCTTTGACATGATCTGTCCTCTGACTCATGATGCTCCCATTAGATGGATAGATGGATGGATGGATAGATGGCTCTCTGTTTGACAGTTGTTTTTCTGTGTTGATGAAATAGCTGTCCTCTTACACAAAATCCCCCATCTCCTAAGCTGATTTTCTCCCCGCATGTTTAATTCCTTTCATATTCATATCACAACTGCATCTTGTTTTGACTGACTGGTCAGTTTGTTTAGTCTAATTTCCTTCATCAGACTCCATCTGATCACAATAGCCCCCTGAGATCCACCAGTTACATCCCATGCTATTTATTATACAAGCCAAACAATTGCTTTACTGAGGAAAGAAAAAAGCCCACATTCCCACCCAAATCCTCAGCTTACTCTCCCCCCTCTCATCCGCCTCCCCCCTCCGTCTCCCCTTGGTCAACGCTTCAGTCAAGGGGGAACTCGCCATCATGCAACAACCCCCACCTTCCTATGCTCATCCCCAGACACTCTCACTCACACACACACCCAAACACACACATGCCGCTGCCTGCTCAAACACACACTTTCGCTGCCTGCTCAGATAGCCAAATTAATACAATGCTAATGACCCCTGCTTTATTGTCTGAAATCTCTTGTTCTTACTTCTCTCTGAAAGGGCTGACACACTTTCTAGCAATGTTTATTCACTCAGGGCAGACTATTGTTAATCTGTTTAAGAAGATAACAATATCCCCACTATCCCTGCCTTATGTCTAGTTTGCATTAATTCAGAAACAGGCGGCAAAATGTGTGATGCCACTTTACGCATGCATATCCCCGACTGTTTGTGCGCCCTTTGGTGGCGTACTCAGTCACATCCTCACCCCAGTCAGTCAGGATGGAGCTTGAGCCTGGAGAGCCTCAGCTCTGCTCTACTGACAGGACATTTCTGCCTCATTTGACCAATGTGGAGAAATCGGGACAAGATAGTGACCTACATTGTGTTGCCATCTTTACTTTCACCCTCAGCACAAGCGGCACTAGGCGGGGAGATTTGCATAACTAAGGGATTATCATGACACACGTTGGCCGGAGTTATTGTGAGAGCACCAGTCATTCACACTGCTGACCCACAAGCAGTGGCGGGCAGCTCTCCTGCGGGGGCTATGGGAAAAGCTTGGGTGTTGGAGGGAAAATGCCACTAATTTCACTCCGTGGGCCGGAGAAACACGCAGACCATTCTCTGAGAAGTGATCAACGCTGCTTCTGTAAGCAGCCGTCTGTGGCATTGTGAACTCCGCCAACCGTAGGATGGGACAAAGTGTCTCACAGATAGACAGAGTTGTTCTGTGTCACTTGTGGTGATGTCGATGACATCATTTCTCGGAGAAACTGATCTGAACCTGAGAGGCTTTTTGGTGATTCATATCATCAAGGACGCACGTTATTTATGTAGCAGAGTTGTCAACTGTTTTATATATTCAGAGATGGTGATATTAAAACGACCCCAACAAACTGCAGCTGAAGTCTGAGTAGGACTCATTTAAAGTCAGTACACAGTAGTTTGGTAGACATTTAAAAAGAAGAACCTCAAAGTCCTCTCTGTTGCATGGAATTAAAAGACCCAACATTTTAAAGGTTATGACCCACAACAAATGAGAGATAAGACGAAAAGTAATTGTTAATCAATCATAATCAATAAATTGGTTGAGTGACCAAAAAAAAATTCTGACAACTACTTTTATAATTGTTGTAATCATTTTGGCAAAAATGCCAACAATTCTCAGTTCCCAGCTTCTCAAATGTAATGATTTGATGCTTTTCTTTCTATAAATGATTGTAAACTGAATATATTTAAGGGTTGGACTGATGGTCAAATACATTTTTAGCAATTTTAATACATCACCTTGAGCATTTTTCACTTTTCTGGCATTTCATAGACAAAATGATGAATTGATTAATAGAGGGAATAGTCAACAGATTAAATGATAATGGAAACATTATTAGTTTCAGCCGTAGATCAGATAATTTTGTAAACAAGCCAACAGTTTAGCCAGACTACAGGAGTTTAAGTAAACCCACCTGACATGTTGGTAATAATCCGTTATTGCAGGAAAACTGTGTGCATGTTCAACTCCGCTAAGTACAGTCTGTCAACTGTGCTACATGTTTACAGTTTGGTTAACTTTACTGTTTGCCTTTGTTTTATCCTCCAAGTAAGTCTGACTAACCTGGGAGCTGGTTTAAAACCTGTGTGTACGTATGATGTTTCTGCCCCATCTGACTTTGTTTTACGGCTTTTGCCATTTTCTCAAATCTCAGCAATTAAGATAAGGTACAGTGTTATCATTACATGTAGCAATTATGACCAAAACTACAAAAGTTGATGAAAACCATAATTGTCCTTTCATAAAGAGTGGCAATAATTTCCCTTTCAGTGAGAGAGGCGTAGGCAGAGGCAAAAAAACGCCCCATCATAGGTCACTCCCGGTGATTGACTGAATGATTGAGTGTGTCCTGGAGACACGTGTACTCGCCCTGAGTGGAGACGATCTGGCAGCCGTGGTGAATAGAAGTGCTGTGCTGCTCAGCTGTGATGAGGCAAAATCTCCGGGGACTGATGGAGGCCCTCGCCTATCCATTAGTGTCATTGTGGTCTGGGTGTTCCTTCCCAGTGGGCCAGTCACACACAGCAGCACAGCACACTGACATCGCCTGGACCTCCTTGTTACAAGCATGTTCGTCTCATTTTGGGACTGATGAGCGCCTCATTAGAGCACCACACAGGGAATGGTGTCCCCCCCACCCTCCCCCATCCTTCTTCACGGCTGCTTGAACACTTGCCTTTGTTGTAATTTGGACAAATATATGCAGGGGCAGATGAGTACTTGCAAAGACGGACATACATGTTCATTACATGCACTTTCTCTCACTTTCCTCTCCCCTCTCTATGAGTGGGGTCTGTATGGTTGCAAGCTGGTGGATGCAATTAGAGCTTCACACTCAGTTAGGCAGCAGCTCTAATGGGGATTGACACGTTCCCGCGAATCCACTCCACACAGCTGCAACTGTTGATGTTTACATACTAGGCCGGTATTACACTATCAGGTGCGGATGGTGACAGATGACTAACAAAAATGGATATTGGGTGATTTATGTGTTGCTCATAGCTAGACGACTGATTGCCTGTGTAATTAGATCCAAGGAGATGCAGTTAAGTTTGCCATTTTCTCTGTTATCTCCTGCAGCAACACAGCTACAGTGATTTATGCTGAGTTATTGCTGAAATGATTCGTGGAAAAATCGATAGTTGAAGTCATTTATTAAGCAAGAATATCAAACGTTCTCTGGTTCCAGCCTCTCGAAAATGAGAGCCTCATCATATGGATGTGACTTGCAGCTTCTTCTTGTTTAATACAATTCCAAATGGACTGTCACAGCATTTTTTGACTTCTTCTTGGTCAAACAAAACAAAGATATTACTTTGTGCTCTGAGAACTCGAGATGGCTGCTCTTCACTGCATCTGACGCTTTATTAACTGATTCATAAAAAAAATGAAATTATCAAAGTAAAATAGAATTGAAGCAATCTATTGATTAATCAAAGCAAAAATGCTAAAACCTGGACATTCTATGAACCAAAAGAAAAGTCAAGTAAATAATCAGCAGGCTTATTAATAATGAAAAGTTGTCAGCTGTCTCAATCAAGCTGTGTTACTCACGGATATTGTCTTGTATGACTTAGGGTGCTGTACTGTTACATTAGGTTGTGTTTTTCGGAGAGCAGGTAGTGTGGACAGATGGTGGATGAGTAGTGGTCAGTGACCAAGTCCCTGGACGGCCCACTGTGACCGACTCATTACACCAGAGCTTCGCACCGTGACAGTCATCAAGCCCAATCACTCAAGGTTGCCCAGGCAACGGCATTATCACCCATTTCAGGTTATTACACCCCATGGTGAGAACAAAGCATTTAGAGATGCACTTTGCTGCCTGAACCAACTGCCAGGGAATGACAGCAATGGAGCCCCCTTTTGAAGTGGGAGGTTGGAATAATGGAACGTAATGTTGTGGGTTTTATGTTCCCTCTCTACCCCCAGTGGAGCGCCTGACAGGTTAACTAGCTCCATGTACCGCTTGATCAGACTCCCAGTCAACCTTGAGTTTAGGGACTTGATATGAACAAATTAAGTTGAGAGTGTGTGCTCTGAGTTAATTTTCTGAATTTTCAGAAGATGTTCTGCTGTCTTGCCACCCACTAGAAGAACTGGAAGGAGGGAAAGGAAAAGTAGGAGTGTTTTGAAGCTTTCAGGGTTGCAGGAGGGAGGAGGGGTGGATCATGTACCTCAGTCGACACTGAGAAGGGGCAGGGGGAACAAAGGGGGTCTGTTCTTTCTGTCTGTACTGGCGGGGTGGCTGTTTTCCCCTCTTTCTTGCAGTATAGGGGGGTGTTAGTTTGGTGCAGGGTTATGCCTGAGGAGATCCACAATAGAAGCTCTGGTGTTGGAGCCTCTGTTTGAACACACAGTTGTTCCCGCTGAAGAGGACTGGAGAGGCAGTCCTTCCTACCAACAGCCTCGGGCCTGTTGAAGCTCTGGCCAACTTTGGATGGGCAGCAGATGTTGGAGTGGTAGTTGGTGGCCCAATGGCAGCACATAACAAGGACCGCTGCTTCCCTTTCCTGTCCTGAAAACAACAGGAGGTGGGCATTGCTCCACCGGCAGGGTACAGGCTCGCCAACATTACAGAGAATTCGGGAAGAGTGTGCACTTGAATGCTTTCTGGTCTGTTCTCAAGCCTCCATCTTCCTCCTATTTGCATAGCGCTTAAGAAAAACTCGGCTGCACATCCCACTTGCTGTTGGCACTGTGATGCAGCCCACTTGTGTTGTCTAATAGCTCAGCAAATACATTACCACAGCTCTTATTCTGCTTATAACATTGGGGATTTAAAGAGTGGGACCCGCTAAGAAATCCACCACAAGCCTCTACAATCTTACCAGCCTGTTGTCGACTTTACATCCGATAAACTTGTTGAAGTGGGGGGTCTGCAGAGATAAGTAGAACAGAGGTGTAGATTATCTTTGTCACCCCCGCACATGATGCAACAGTGATTGAATCAACAGGAAAGAAGGAGACACTTAGCTGTCAGCTCATGAATAAAGTTGACATGGAAACACAAAGTGGCTTTGCAATGCTTCAGGAGGCTCACTGACCTCGAGGTCTTATTTAGGCCAGGCCTTCTAATGCCCTTACCCTCTGCTCCACCCTGTACCCCCTCCCACAGCCCGGCCGAGGGTAAGACACCATGTTAGCAGCTCAGCAGCCACCACTGAAGGGCCCTTAATCCAAGTGGGATGACAGCTTGGCTCTAGATGCTGTTTCTGTGGCGCTGAGACCAATGGGCTTTTCTTTCCCTTTTTTTTCATCCCTTAAACCCCCCAAACACAGCCGCAGGAATCCTGGGAAAAAAAATTCTCCCGAGGGAGACAAAGGAATGGGATGGTAAACAAATCCAAGTGTAGATCTGAGATTCCTCCATTCAGGAGAAGATAAATATGCATGTCCTTTTTAGATATCAAAAGCACAGAATACAATGAGACTTTGGCTACTTTGTCTTTTTTTGTTTTTATTATTTTCCTGGTGCCACGTGTTGTGATAAAAACATAATCTATACCCGGATAATCTTTGTCCAGGCTTCAAAATGATTGGATAAGATTGAGGTCAGAAAACCATTAGAATCATACAATTTGGTGCCACTGGGACACCAAATCCATTTCCTCTCCTTTACACCAATCAGCTGAGCCACCCAGAGATAGAATGTAGAAAGAGGTCCAAATGTGTCCAATAGTTACCGTTGAGACGACAATGAGCATCAGACGCTTTTGCCAGTAGACTGAGTCACTCTGCCAGGCAGCAGCAGCACATTCCCCTTTTCCAGGCTGATGGTGCTGCCATGTTGATGTGTAGTTAACGCCGAGAACAGTCAGGAGCTTACTGTTGTTTTTCCAAAAAGGTGGGTTTGTTTAGCCTCATTTATTTTATGTTCAGGATCCTGAGTCCTGAAATTTGTGAAGTGATGTGTTTAGTTGATTGACAGAGCAATTTTGTTAAGTAGTTCATCGTTTCAAGTCATTCATCAAGTAGAAAGGTTAAAAAATTGACTCCAGCTTCTGATATGTAAGGATTTTCTGCTTTTCGTGGTTTATGTCAGTGTAAATCGGTATTATTTGGCTTTTTGGTCATGCAGAGGATCATCAATCATCTTTTGTTTTTCTAATTTATGACATTTTATGGACTGACTTTATGGTGAAATTGTTAGTAAGTTAATCAACAAACACAATCAATAATGGAAAATAATCATTACATGTAGGCCTTGAAATTTTGGACTACGAGTTAATATATAGTTGATCTGAATCTGTAGCAAAAACATGTCAATCAAACTGACCTACAGTAAAAATAGTTATGCTAGATATGTATATATACTGTATACTGTATATCTGCAATGTTGAATTTGCCCTTTCTATTTCCTATATTCACCAAACAGAGGATTTATATTAAGGGCATCATTTTTCAACCACCGCGAGAAGAAAATTGCCTATAAATTTGATTTATTAAGCAAAACCCAAGGACATCCCACCATGGAGTTGATTGTGCTCAGACCCTGTGCCAGAGCAATTTAGGATCAAATGCAAGCAGTGAAATAGCAATCATTATAATCTCCTTGCGGTCAGTCCATTGCTGGTTTCTGAGCGCTGGGCGTCTTTAGGAGCTGGAAGAATGTAATTGTCACTAAGATAATTCCTTGCTGTGGGCTAGCTGTGCCCGGCTGAGCGGAGGGAAGGATGGACAAATGGCAACTTCATTTATCAGGATCTCCTCTCAGGCTGGCTGGCCTGATAACCCAATCAAACGTCTAGTGTGGCTGAGAGCTGTCTGGGCCAACACTGGGGTTTTTCAGCCCTGTGTTTGTCCCTCTGTCTATGTGGAAATATCAATGAGCCTTTGTCAGTGTGTCATGGTTTATAGCCAAAGCCCTATGGTGTTTAAGAGCCTTTGAGAGTGAAGTCTCTCAAAGTAAAAATGACACTAATAATAACTTTGTGGACATTGCAGAAATCGTCTTTTCCATGTTTTATCACACAATTCCACCATTGTACATTTGGATCCTGGCAATGAATGGCATTCCTTATTTTGGTGTTAGTTGGTATCGTTCTGGCAGAGGTTGAAAAGACTCTGGTCTGAAGCAGACCTAATGCTCGGGTCTTCAAGGTTGGCTGGTTTTGGGCCTCTCAGGGCTCAAGGCACAATGACCACATCTCTGTAGGAGCAGAGCCACAGTGGACATGTTACTCAAAGGGGTTACTGCGTGACAGAGAGCACGCCTCCACAGATCGTGTGAGAGAAAAATAGGACACTCTCACTGGCTGGTCATTTGTGATGTGTGACTGAGGTGGGATTCATATAGCTCCTCGTTTTGAAATCAGTATTTTGATTGTAGTTGACATTTCGGGGTATGCAGAAGGCTCGGCTTAAAGTCAAGGGGCACTCTTTAGATATTCACCACTGCTTTCATGAAATGTGATCGGTGTGGAATAAAAGATGAAACTGTTAATGTACCAAGGCTGCAGTGTGCCGCTGTAGTTACTCCAAGGTTATACGCATTTGCAGCTATCTGAGCTAAATTTAAATGCACATCTGAGGCTTTTACATAATTGTTAAAACTGCTATCCCAGTAAAAATCTCAATTCCCCCTGATTGGATGATAATGATTAAAATTGTAGTTTCATTTCCAATGCCAGCCTTTGAGATAATGATATGCACAGTGCTTATGGAATTATTAAACCTGTTTTATAATCTCAGCTCGTAGCCATGTGATTTAAATAAAGGAGCAGTCGCTGCCCTGAGAGCAGATTATGCACTGATCTCTACCACTGTCTGTCTCTGTTCCTGCGATTATTTCCTTTCCTTTCTGGACCTCTTCCTTTAAAGTCACTCCCAGAGGATATTACACTCCTACATTTGCCAGCTTGGCACCAGCCATTTGTAACTCAATCCCCAAGTGTTTGTGTGTAAAGTTTCTACTAAGTCACTCGTAACTACTGCACTACTGCTAGTTTTTGGAGATTAAAAAGAATAGGGACATTTTAAACCTAAGAAATATTTGGGCTTTGGTAATGTTAACATAGATGAAGCCAATATAGCTTCACAAGCTGTAGTGTATATATCTTCCAGTGCTATTGGCATTGTTTTATTTACATGTCCATACATGGAGAAATATGTGCGTTTACAGACTAGTCAGGCACTTAAGTCATGCATTTGAGAAAGAATGGGAAATCTGATTACTGCATACAAATCAAGCATTATTGTCATTCTAATTTTTGGCATAACGTTACTGTGTTTTGTGTAATGCAGTTAAACACCCTCCTAGTTTATGTCACATTTAAACAGCAGTTTGTCAGGTAATGTGTCGACCATATCCTATTAGCTTTTTTTGCTCTTTAATTGGGTATTTTAACTTGCGTACATGAGATTTTGAGGCGAAATACCATCTGATCTCACATATTTTTACCCCAAAGAAGCCCACAGTCTATTACACAGAATCATCTAGGTTTACGTTAATTTATATACTGTCTTATCCTGGGGTGAAGCCTGAGGCAAATGAGTAGAATTCATTATATTTAGGCATATTTTATGAATTTATAGATTTCCTTGCTTCCAACATTGCCTGAAAAGGTAGGTGTCGTTCACTGACATAGTGCCTAATAAGACCACAATAAGGGAACAACACGGAGGTCGGACTGATTGGATTCTCCATGGTATTCGGCAGTGAAAAAAATCTAATTAAGCCTGAGGCGTCCCAAGTCAAACTCCCCAGGATTACCCTGGCCTTGCACCCAGAACCCAACCCTGGGAGAGAGTGATAACCAGACTCCCATAATCTGAAGCTAGGGCTGACTAGAGTGGGGGTTGATGATGAAACCCTTGCAAACTAAATCTACCAACCCAAACTGCAGGGATGGCCAACGTCACCACAGGTTCATCATGTCAGTCACGTCATCCTGAAAGCAGTGAAACATATCAGGTGAATTACATTCAAACCAAGCATCTCAGTTTGAGATTTACCAAAGTGGAGTTTGTGTTAACATTCAACACCACAGCGGGAAATAGTGCATATTGCTACAGTAACATCAGTGTGTTTTGGGGAGATAATGATAGAAAAACTGATTTCATGCAGAGTTTCATCCGTATTGCTCACAAACCCCCACGCTTTGAAGTCAAATTAGAAGTGTGTCTGTATGGGTGGAAATGACAGACAGATTAGAGAACAGAAAACCTGCTTTGAAAAAGCATTTAAACCCCACCCCCAGCCCTCGTCTAATCTGCCTTTTGAGACAAAATAAGACTCTGCAAAGTATCTTTGCTTTTGTCCCAACTTTTAGGATGTGGGCTGGATGTACGCTTTGAATTTTAGGGTTTGCTTTTCACTCACTCCTTTGTTTTAGAGTCCACTGAGTGAAAGTACATGTTTACTGTGGCCATTGAAAGTGTGTGTTTGTGAGCAGAACGACTCACAACAGGAGGCCGCTATTGATAAGGCCTTTGCCTGAACGAAGTAGGGATGAAGGGAGAAAGAGGTGAGGAGGGTGAGGGGTCAGGTTAGGGTGAGAGACAGGGAAGAGCCGGTGACCAGGACGTGCTCTCCCTCTCACCAGGATGCAGCCAAGTCTGAAATATGGCTCTTTTCTTTTGATCCTGGAAACAATGCACCTGCTGGAGGCCTGAGGATATGTCTTCTCCCCATGTGTCCTTTCCTATGTCTTCATAGTATCACTGACTTGTACCCATGTGAATAAAGCTTTTAGTATCATCATTACATCTGTGACTTTACTTGGACAATAGCTTCTGTTCTGTAACACCACAAAAGTTTGGAGTTATTGTCATCCCTCCTTGCCTTCTCAGGGGATTCGATTGTTTGTGGGTTGTTTTTTCTTTTCTCGCATCAAAATGCAGCCAGAGTGAGAGCTGAATATGCTCTTTTGGCCTCAGAACAAAAGCCCCAGAATTTGCTTCACTCGCTCTGTTTTATCTAAGATGTGATTCAGCCGAAATGGGACCTTGGATATGAATTTCGAGTGTAAGCATAGCATTGGCAGCAGTGGCAGAGCCGCATCCTTGACAGCCCTGCTGAATTAATTCCTTCCAAATGGCTGGTTTAAAGAATGAAAAGAGGAATCTTGAATAAGACCTACCAGTGATCTAATGCGCCGCTATGATGGAGGTCCATTTTTACCCATAAATGTTTTGTGAAACCGTCCTTTTTTATCCCTGTGACTCATATTGTGTGGAACTGAAGCATAATGGAGTAGGTGGCCAGAGAGAAACCACCCGGGACAGCTCATCATAGCACTTCAGTTTGATTGACATAGCACTTCTTTTTCACATCAGACATGGTAAAACGGTAAAGAAGTGGCTCTTTTACATAACATTGGACAATTGCATGCCTAACCTCTTTCATTCACCACTGGGCCTCTGTGAATTCAAACTAGAGCAACCTCAACATATCTGTGTTTTGTAATGCTAAAATTAGCAGAATCTGAGGCATGTGCTTGATATGGGAATAGAGCAGGAACTGTGTTATTTTTCTATTTTACCGTGGATGTTTGCCAGAATTGGTTTCTTAAATTAGACTAAGACTCATTGATTTGCAACATTGCACACAATGATCTAATACACCCAGAGATATTTAGAAGATAGCTATCATGGTTGAAATGGTATAGCAGAATGAGTGTAGACACATTTATATGCTATTATGATGCATTTTGTTATATCTCCGGTTTGTGTTTAAGCCTTTATTCCATATTTGTCTTACTTCTCATGGTATCACTGAACTGATCAAATGATTGTCAGTCAGACTCGGTTTGGCATTTTTTTTAAGGTTCATCTTCATACATGAATCACTATGATTCGCCTAATCATTCTGCCCAAAGATATAGAAATGCAAGGATTAAATATAGCACAAGATAACATCTTATAGATCCCCATGGGCTAAATTGAATAGCGTCTGTCATGGCATCATGCAGTTTCTCCCTTCACATCATCTCCCACTCAAAACTAAGCTGTCTTAGAGAGAAACAAACACACAAAAAAGAAATGCAGCAAAACATCCCACAGAATACAGCAGGATAGTGTATCGTGCCGTATGATTGGTGATAGTGTTGGTAGATGTGGCATAAATTAACACTTCTGCCACACTGACATGTTTCCCCACACAGACTCATGCAGCAGCAGCTCTCAGCTGTGCCGAGTGCAGCTTTAAATGTTTAATGGAGAGTCAAGGGATGAGAGGCATCTTCTGTCTCTCGGCCTCCGTCTGCATAGTGTCTCATTCCCACCTGGCCAAGCTCCAGTGCTCACTGCAGCATTCTGTCCAACTACGCTGCTGCTGCTGCTGCTGCTCTGAGACCAGATACAAAGCCTCATTGGAGACTTTTTAGCTTCACTGAAGTTATGCGGTGTATTGACTAGTCTGTGCAGCACAGGCTTCTGTTCTCAAACTTGGCCAGACTATAAAGTTCCTCTGTCACTTAACTTTTGTGCAACTACACTGTTTATTAAGTACACTTAGCTAAAACTCATGCTATATAATGCAACAGCCCTAAAATCAATCCTTCTTTCATGAAGGCTATAGAGAGATGTAGATTCAGTGTGGTGGTGCTATTGAACTGTACTGTGTTATATTGGCATGTGTTTTTACTATTATGTCCATCCATTTGTATCAGTGGAGCTGGGCTAAGTAACAGGAACACCTCTCTGTTTAATGCACTACAGTTCAACGACACCACAAACTGCATCCTCCAGAATGACCACACAGTTGAATCAGCATCTCTCTGAAACAGTTTCAACAAAAACTGAACATTATAACCTCCATGAAGGGAGAATTTATTGTAGGGCTGTTGAATTAGTTTTAATTAGTTTAGCTAGGTGTAACTAATAAACTGGAAAGTAAGTGAATCTTGCATTTTCTGGCCTGGCCCTCGCAAACATCAGTGTCAGAGTAGTATGCAGGTTGTTTGACCACCACCCACCAGCCTGTGTCACGGTCAAAGTCTCAGTATTGGGGACAAGCCCTGGCTGTCCTTCAATGGCTCTTTCACTGTCGCTTGGTGACAATGCATTTTTTCCATGCCATAAAGCAGATGCTGTATTATAGCAGCACAATCCTGGGCCCATCTGAAACTGTTTACCATGTGAAAGGCACACCGGGATCAGGATGCCTACTACTGTGTGGGGCTTTTTGACTTGCCACTCTATAATGAGTACACAGTGGAAGGAAAAGGAGCAGGCAGCTTTAACTGGCATTGTGATCACTGCATAGAAAGAGGAAATGCGGTAAAGTGCTGATCCAGGCTATTCTTCCAAGGCTGGGACTTTTTATACTAGAATACAGAGATTACTGTGACGTCAAATGAGCTTGTCAGCAGTTACACCCACAACAGGTAAATAGGCAGGAAGCTCGCAGTTTAGTTGTTTGTCCACCTGAAAAAGATTATCATTCAAATGATCTAATTCCATCAAAATAAATGTTGTGGGTTTCTCATGCCAGCAGCTGACCTGAGTTCTCCTGCAGCTTAATACAGCTGTAGCAGGTGTCCTCTGAATGAGGACACCTGACCTCTTTCTCTCAAAGTCAACAAATCAAGAACTAAGCAGTGAAGTGAAAACAGCTTGACTACAGAGGCTTAAGCGGCGGAACAGAAAAGCCCTGCAGTTAAATGATTAGCTTTCTTTGTGTGACTAGTACCTGTCTTCTCTCGTATTGCCGTTTGTTGTCAGTAAGTTGAAGAGGCTCCCCTTTGTTCCGAGTTGTCTGGCCTCCGGGCTTGTTGTACGATGTAGTTCCCATTAGTTTTTATCTTTATTTTGTTCTTTAATTCAGTTCTTCTTTCACTTCAGTTGTTTGAAAATGTTCTGTTTTAGTTAAATTTGTATTAGTTTCAGCATTAGTCTTAGTTTTTTTTTTTAATTATGATGTTAGGGTATTCGTCAGGGGCTATATTTAAGAAGTTCAATACAAACACAAACCCTGTGTGAAGGCAGCTGACTCAAAGTCGTGCAGACATCACAGTCTTAAGAAACATACGCATCAACGCCTCTGCACTTATTTTGCTGACAAATTTGATCAAACTGGCAGAGACTAAATCAAGACACTTGTATATTGTCTGTATATATTTAATTTAGTTTAGTTCGTTTTGCAAATACACTATTATTTCTGTTAGTAACACAGTGTTGAACCAGCACTGTTGGACTTACCGGCACTGTCTGCAAGGCTCTTAGTCACTAATTGAGCACTCAAGCAGAGAGGGACCTTGAAAGGCCAGATGTACCCGACTAGACAGGGTGGTTTAGTTGGCCAGTCACCCTTCACAGCCAGACTCTTCCCCACCCCAGACGTGATTTCATGCCCTAGAAGGACCTGCTGGAGACAGGGAGCACTCAGACCTCCCCCTGAAGCTAAGGTCCCCGTGGCCCCCCAGCACAACTCGGAGGACTTATCCTCCCTGACAAGAGCCCTCCAAGGTCTCCAGTCCTGAACCGGTCATCAGTCATGTCAAGGGCACACATCTAACATGTGAAGAGCCTGGAGAAATAAGAGCAGCACCTCACACATAAAAGCCCAGGCGGGGACATGTTTAAGTACATTAACCCAACCCTAGTCCCACTTCACAAGAAGGATGTCACAATGGGAAATAAGGAAGTGACTGTGGGTGTATAAACCAATTGTATAATTTGATTTCTGCCTGTGTAGTGGGTTGATAGCACTGCAGTTGTGTGAATGTGCAGCTGAGCTAACTGAGAAAACAGTGCTGCTGGCTCTAGTTAAAAAGATGTTTGAGCATTGTATTACATCAGTTTTTCCCCCATTAAACTCAATATGTATTGCATTTTTTTTATAGCCAAACTAGTGATAGGATGGCAATATGAGTCTTCTGTCTATCAGTTTGTCCACCGGCTGAAATATCTCAACAACTATTGGCTGGATTGCCATGAAAGTTACATTCATGGTCCCCAGAGGATGAAGGTGTCTGACTTTGGTGATCCCCCGACATTTCATTTAGCCCCATCAGGTTTAAATTCAATTTTTGAGTGAAATGCCCCAACAGCTATTTGAAAAATTACCATGAAATTTGTTGCAAACGTTCACGTTCCCCTCAGGATGAATTGTAATAACTTTTGTAATAGCTTAACCTTTCCTTTAGTCCTGTTGCGCAAATCATTCAACACAGTCATGTCAGTTATTTTCAATTAATTTTCTTACAAGAAGAATTGGTGGAATATAACTAACTTTTTAATTTGTGATTCCTTGCCTTTAAGCAGCATTTCAATCCGTTTTTAGAGCAGAAAAGGGCCAATTTCTGACAAGTATTCTCTTGCAATACATCTCATTCAATTCTATAAGCTCCACAGCATCTTTGAGAACAGTTTCTTACATACCGATTTGCTATGTTTCTGTCCAATCTTTCCATAAAAGGATATGTAAGAGGGTAAACACTTTTAAGCATGCTATCAATAAATTGAGCTTACAATAAATCCCCTCCAGCCAATGTTTGAATAAAAAAGGTGATCCATTCACCCAAAAAACATTTCATCATTTTTCCTATTATGCCGCTGTCTATGCTGTCATCTAAGTTATTTCAGCAGTGACCATCTGTCTCATTTTGTTATATCATTTCCCTGAAGAGTACAAGGTGTCTTGTCACAACTGCAGCAATGTTAGTTTTGCTTATCAAGAATGAAGCGGAGGGAACACAGACCACAGAGACTAACGCACATTCAGTGGCGGGCTGTGTGAAATCCCTCAAGGTTGTGAATTACTGAGCGTGTGGCAAAGATACCAGAGAAATCATATCACTGAGAAAAACTCAGGCTTGAACGCTTATGAATGGCAAGGCTGTTGTCTCCAGGAAATCATGTAAAAGCTTTTTCTTGCAGCTTCTTCTTATCGTTGGAGCCAGTTTCTCTGACATGGTGCATTCAGGCAGAGCTTGTCTGTCAGCTTCATTTTGTCACTAATTTATTCATTTAAGCAGTGGCAGCCACATTCAAAGACAATGGCACACAAGCTCCGAGTTGAATTAACCTCAATAATTATGCAGATTTGGGGAAAGAAAAGCCCAATTGTTACACACTCCTCAAAATTCCTGCCCCCTCCTGTGCTTAACATCCACGTGAATATATGCCAGACACAAGAAAATATTCAAACTTCCCTCTTCAGGATTCACTTGGAATAACAATGCACTACATTATTTCTGTAAGAATATTTTGTTTTTACTCTCCAACGTCAACCATTCTTGTTTATGTTTGCATTACTGATCATTCTCACATAGTCGTCAGCCTAATGGAAGCATTTATCCACCACGAGTGCATTATCCCATGCCAGTAGTGCAGGGGATCCATTTTCTCAAAACATTTTAAAGGAATCCACTTTGAGTGTTTCCAATAAAGACCTGGTTCAAAGTGCTAATGGGTCATTTGATCAATACATCAGCTTTTCCACTGTAAATACCAAAGCTGGTTGAACACATTTAAAGGAGCATTAAAAACCATTAAGTGTCCACTTGAATTTAGGGGCCATTTGAGCTGCAATGGGATGTTTATGGATGTTGTATTTTTAGCGTGTACCTTATCATTCAGTTAAAACACAATTCCTTATCGTCCTATAGTTGGTTTTATTTATGTGTCTTGCCGACATCCCACATAGGATGATAGGAGAAACCCAGATTACAAGACTGTATATTAAACATCAAAAATATAACAAGATATTTTCCAGTAACACAAAACCAAAATAAAGGAAATTTAAATTAGATCGTTGAGAAGGCATCTTCCACACTGACACTAATACCAGATGTCAACTAGGCACATGGACCTTCACTTAGATAACTTATGTACGACCTGATTCTCTGTAACATGTGTATATTCTTAATCCTATTATCCTTTATTCTTAAATCCTAACATACAAATGTTGACCTTTTTATTACTAAAAATGCTGTGCCTAACCCATAGTTGTGAAACAAACTGCCGAATTCTTTTGACCATCACCCACTGATTTGTCATCCACAAATAAATGTGGTCAGATGGCATTCTTCCATATCAGGTAGTTAATTCAGTGACTGAGATGCACATATCTTCTACCTCACATGGTTCCCATCCCATATATCCCAATACAGCCAACCTGTGTGGATATTTGTCCCACACATACTCCTTAGTTGTTTAATCAACTGGTTGATCAACTGAAAGTTAATCGACAATTCTTTTTGTGGTCAATTATCTAACAAAAAGGCTAAATATTTGCTTGTTTCATCTCCTCAAATGTCAGATTTGCTGCTTTTCTCTGTTGTTTTATATTAATGTGAACTGAATATCTTCAGGTGTTAGAAAAACCGAACAAAACGAGAAATTTGAAGACATGAACTTTAGCCCTGAGCAATTGTAATTAGCTTTTCTTTTGCTATTTTCTGGCATTTGTCAAAAGATTATTGCAAATAATGAATGATTACACTAATTGTTAGTATTTGTAATATTCAAAGAAAAAAAAAAACTATTCTAAATGCAAGAGATGCTTCAGTAACGACGCCCGGCCACTTCTAACCACACAGTTGAGATATAATCAGGTATTGACAGACTGTAGAAAAACAACAGACTAAAACAACAATAACAGATGCCTATTTGCATCCCGTACTGGTCTGCTAAAAACAATGGCAGCTATAATTCTGCCTCATGTACAACACAGTGGAGGAGATGAAAGCTGCTCTCCAGCAGTGTGCCTCATACTCACCCTGTCTCAGATGTAATGGAGAATAGGAAGCCCAGGGATGTTGTTTTTATTCAGGTGTTTCTAAGAATAGGACAGCTTGAATCCAAAAAAGTCACCTCGTCTGTGTTTACACAGCTCATAATTGGTTTAATAACTAAACTAATTTGTGCAGTAATGATGCAGGATCAGTCACCGTGGCATGTTTTAGCCTCTAACCACAGCTATTCCCTTTTTCTCTCAGTATCATTGTGTGCTCCAGCAGTTTGTGACCATCGACTCCTCTAAATGCTGTTTTTTACTCCAAGACAACCTGCGTCGAGAGTGTGTGCTTTTGTGTGTGTTTGGGGATATATGTGGGGCTGAATTATTAATGCAGAGTAAATCCAATCTGCCTCGTGGCAGGTGTGCCGTGTGTTGTTTGTTGTGTGTGTACGTGTGTGTGTGTGTGTCTTGTACATGTGTGAGACATTGTCAGAGACGAGGTAGGAGCAATGCTGTAATTAAAAGGCAGCACAGTCTGCAGTCCTGCCCACACAGATGCAGCTGTAAGCATACAGGCTAAAGGCACAGTGTACTCTGCATACACACGACCACCAGAGTGTTCACACACACATGCACTGATGCTCCAGAGAAAATCGTTTCCTCCTCGCTCTTCCCTTCCTTCAGTCTTAGCTGAGCAATACAGTTAGTTATTCTTTTTCTCTCCCCCCTGCCTCCCTCCTTCCCTCGGCCCCTGTCTCTCTTGCTCTTTGTACTCTTTTCTCTCTCACACAAACTTCACAATGTGCCACACTCGAGCTGCAGCAGTCTGTTATTGTGCAGCATGCAGACAAGCTGCTAGGAGCCGACCAGTGATATCATCCCATTGTCCCTGTGCTGTCACCTGCACCAAAGAGCATGGAGTCCGGGAAGAGAGGGGAGGGAAAAGAGAGGTGGAAGGAGAAGGGAGTTGGAGAAAAGACGCAGAGGGTGAGGGAGGGAGAGGATGGAGGGCTGCGTGGTCTTCCACCACAGGGCCAGTTAGAAACACCCACCTCTGTAAAAGTCATTCACACAATCCTTGCGTATATTCTCAGACAGTTGTCAGGGCCTGTGTTACTCTAGTTTGAAACATCCTCATATTAACAACAGGCATGTTTTTCTCCCATTTTGTTTGTATATTTCAGCCTCCCTGTTTTCTGATCTGCTCCCATTATAAGTTGCTATTTATACTTTTTGCCCTTACTGCAAAGTCAAGTCTTCCTCAGTTGTTCTTTCAAATTCAGGATAATAGACATTACCATAGCTGTACTATACCGAAGATAGTTATAGTCCTGTCATACTCACAACTCAGTATACCCAAGTTTCTTTTTATCATATATTATTTTCAGCCACTGATCCATTTCCAGTTGCAATCGCAATTGAGGGTAAAGTAAAGTTGCACAGTTTATAATTTAGGACGATCATGGGTAGAAATGGAATATAATATTCATAATTATGTTTTCAGTGGTGTATAATCACCTAAAACCAAGAATTATTGTGTTTTTGTGAGCTTAGAATGAGACCTTTCTATCTACTTACACAGTGGATAGCAGTGGCAATGGCAATTTTATTCATACAGCACATTTCATTACAGGTAAACTCAGCCATAACTTTACAGTAGCCCAGAACGTTTTTGTGTTGAAGTGGCAGCATGAATTTGGTGGCATGAATGCACTGGTTGGAAGATGAAGAAGAAAGAAGAGGACTGCCATTATGTGTTTTGACATTTCTATCGTTTAGCACGAGAAAAAGCAAGGGAGCATGAATCCTCGTTCACCACCGTAGCTTCACCTACACACTTGTAAATGGAGGGAAGTGGTGAGGGGGTAGTCAGTTGGTTGCAAACAGCGACCTTGCTGCTAGATGCCTCTGTATCCTACGCACTGCACCTTTAAACAACACTTCCACTACTGATGTTTAACATTAAAAGCCGTTTAGTGGCTCAGATAACAACCATTCCCTCTCCTCCTAAAGCAATTTCCCCCTGGGGATTATTAAAGTAATTCTGATTCTGATTTCCTGGTAGACTTTTAATAATATTATTATTGTAATGATGGAATTAGTGCTGTGGAAAAGTACATTATGTTTAATCTATCTCACAAACCATTATACAGGTTATTTTGCTATTGCTTCAGTGTTTTTGCCCAGCTTTTACTTGTTTGTCCTGGTCATTCACCTGCCTGTTATTTGAGAATCCACAGTACACACACACACACACACACATACTAATGCACACGCTCACACAGGGATTCGTGTTTCAGTTGTGTGCTCACATGCCAAACAGACACACAGCCCCACACTTGAGGACATACAAACACAAACATTTCTGGATTCATGTTGCAGAGATGTACACATTCTCTTCACACAAACAATCACATGTATGTATTGTTCAGTCCACACACACACACACACACACACACACACACACACACACCTTTACTGGCCTTCACTTATGCTCCTCTAATTTGCTTCTGCCTTTGGCATACCTTCTTTCACTCCTTTTTCACCTCCCTCCCTCCCTCTGCATTTTTATCTCAACACCTACAGCAACATAAAGTATCAGTGTGTGTGTGTGTGTGTGTGTGTGTGTGTGTGTGTGTGTGTGTGCGTCGGTCTGCTGTAGACAGCCTGATTAAACCCTTCAGTCTCCTGTCTCCTTCACAGCTGGCTCAGTGCATCTCAACATAAGCCCACGTCACTGACACTCCCATCCTGGCGGCTCTGCAGCTCGTTTCACTTCTATCAAAGTTATTTATTTTTATAAGAATATCTCTCAACAGTATTTGTATTGAAGGAGTGAGCAGAGGCATTTCTTTTTACTCAACCTTTTTTTTTTTTTGCTGTTGACTCACTGAGTGAAAAATGGCACATCAGAGAAAGAGTAGGAAGCTAAAGATCAGCCCGTCAGTTTTTGGACTCCCTAAAAAGTCCATAATTTTGTCTCTGTGCTTAGGAAAAAAGCTCTAAACTTCACATGAAAAGTGCTAAACATAAAGCCTGTGGTGTAATGTAGGTGTTTCAAGGTGTCTCTCCTGGCATTTGCTTTGACATTGGTTTTTATCTCAGTACAGGAATGTGTATAGTTGTGTGTTTGAGGTGAAGCTTTTATTGAACCGTTAGAAAGTCTTTATTATCTTTATCTGCTCATTCAGTACACTGCAGGTTGGTATACTGACACAATCCCAAGGCCACAGGTTGCATCTTTTTTCTTCCTTGCCTACTGCTATTCCTGCTTAAATGCTTAGTTTCCAGGCTGTTATTGGTTGGTCTATAACTTTGATCCAGGCTGAAATATCTCAACAATCGCTAGATGGATTTTCATGACATTTTATTTACACATTCATGGTTCCCGGAGGATGAGCCATACTGACTTTGGAGATCCCCTTACATTTTCTCTGGCAGCCAACATGAGGTTGACTTTTGTTGTTTTTAAGTGAAATGTCTTGCAAATAATTGGATCTATTGCCATAGAATTTAGTATCGTCAGGATGAATCATCATCACTTTTATGATGCCTTAGCTTTTCATCAATCTAGCTTCATCATCAGGTTTAAGTCTAACGCTTTCTGACTTAATTCACATTTCCAACAGCCTCAGTTGTACTCTGCTTAACTAAGATGGTGAACAAAGAACATGCAGATACTAAACATTGCTTTGCGTAAGTGGCTACAGTGCTGCTAGCATGGCTATAGGCTCTTATGCTACGTCGACATGGATCCAGGCAGATGGTAGACAGCAAACCAGATATAACTTTAATGGCCAAGAGCAGGGCGGCAAGATTAGCAAAGGCGAGCAGAGAATATCGGTAAGGGTAAAGTTAAATTATGCTATCTTTTGGTTTCCTCTGCAACAGACGTTATGTAGCTCCCTTCACACATATTATGCATGTATATATGCTGTATAATGCCATGGTGATGGATGATATAATAATGCAATATATAGAATAATTTTATGTAATCTATTTTATTCTTCGTCACCCTAGCAACATATCGTCATGCATGTCTATTCTTTCTCCCAGAAGGCGTTGTCCTTCTACCGTCTACCTGAATCCATTTGAATGCAGCATTAGCCTTGTTTGGTTCTGAATACCTGACAACACTGTGTCACTTCTCTAAGACAGTGTTTGTGGTCGTGTGAATACTATACGTCTTTGTATGATCTCGGGAGGCTCGGGCTGTGCTGAGGAGACAGGTGGTGTGAGAGATGGACACACAGCGTGGGTGGGGATGAAAAACAGGAGTAGAAGGAGGGAAGAAGAGGAATCTCATTCCCCTCCTGCTGCCACAAACATGAACTTCAAAGACGGCTTCTGGAGACACCAGGATCCCTTTGCTGTTGTTGTGGTCCTCTAATAACACTAATGAAAACTAATGAAATGGAAATCAGAAGTGACTTAAGCTCTGCTTTTTCTGTAGATGCTCGTGAAAGATCGGGGTTAATTCTTAAGCACAGTGTTAAATGAAAATGCCGTTCATTCACTGGGCCATGGCGGGTCTGTAATGCGTCAGTGGGGCAGGTTGTCTGTGCTTATGGCTGCAACGTTGCCAACAGTAATGAACAGCCTGAATGACGCACCCCATGCAGCATCGATTGCACACCCTCACACAGACGGCGGATGGAAATTGGTCCTGGTGGGGGAAGCAAAGGAGGTGCACACAAGCCTGCACCTTCTGTGGACACATATGGATGCAGGGATCAGCACACATGTACATACTGAGAGAGAGAGAGAGTGTGTGTGTCTGTGAATGTGTGTGGGAGCAGTATGTGTTTATTGACTCCTGGGGATACTCACTGCTCACTGGACCGAGGATGATCTTCTTATTGGTGACAGTATGGAGCATATAGAGAAGGAGACCTGCTCGGTGGGCCTTTCTCTCTCTTTGCTGCAGAAAACTCTTGGATCTCTTCCACCTCCCCTCATGTCCTCAGCTGGCGCTCTCTGCAGTTGAAAGCAAGCCCCACACACACACTGTTTCAAACCAGGCAATAGTGCTTCATTACCACATGAATGGTTGCCATATTGCTGTATACTGTATGGCTATTGTTGGCAAGTCACTCAAAGTCATTGGCTCGTACATGGTGGGCTAACAATAGCCAAGAGGGAAGGGATTCCTGTGTCAGTTTTCCTCTGAGCAGTTATGGTGGTGCATATCTTTAAAATGAAATTGAAAGTGGGCTTTATTTTTTTGTTATGATAACATTGTAATCATCAATTCATTGTTACTCAGTTAAGTTGGGACATCTGGGAGCACAACCTTGCTCCAACAAAGTCCGATGGTCAGATAATCTAGAGTTAGCTCTAGAAAAGATAACAGATTAGCCACAGTATCCAAATCACTTTATAGTTAAAGCTGAAAATGAGCACAGTGGAAATATCAGTAATGATCCTTCAGGGAAGCTGTGGAGCATAACAAGCAAGCGAGCAACAGACAATACAAACAAAGCAGAGGACAGCACAGTCAAACAAAAACAATGCAGATAACAAGTACATTGTTTTTCTTGACAAATGTATTTGCTTTTTAGTTCTACTGAAACACAAAGGTTATGATGTTCATCGAGTTGTATGGCCAAGCCGTAAAGGAAAACTATTGTTTGTCACAACTTGGGATTTATGTTTTGGAACTCAGGCCATTATTTCCTGTCGGCTATGATAGCATTGTACTGACCAGAGTAGCCAATGTTGCCTCATTAAAGATCTCTGTAACAACTTTGGTGAACATAATCCCATCAGAAGAATTGATAAGCCAGACTTCTGAGTTGCCTGCGACATCTCTGATTTGATGACTCAATTAGGTTGGGTGTTCTAGGAAAGCAATGAGAGCTTTGTAGATGCTATTAAGATTTGGGATTGTCCTTCATTGGTAGCTAATTACCTATATCAGTGAAAAATAGTGACAGAAAAATGGCAGCATGTGTGACTGAGATGAATGCAGCGGAGTAAAGTAAATGCACAGACAGAAAAAACTAATCTGTGTGAAAAACGTTAACTGAACTGTCCCTAACAGCCGCGACTGCACCTCATGCATCAACTGAGAGTGACATTGGTGGGACTGATGTGTCAGTTGCTGCTGATTCATTAGGACCAAACAAAATAAAACCGCAACCCTCCCAACAATAAATATGCTTGCATAAACACAGTATCAGGCAGAATGAATAAATTGAAACAAAATGGCAATTTAGTCTCTAAAGGTAAACCCAAAGTTATAATAAAGTTATAATATTGTTTTCCTTTAACTGTAGAGTGCTGAATGCTAATCATGCATGCTAGATTTACTATATTCAGTAGGTTATTATATTTTAAGATGTTTTCTTTTTCATCAGCCAAAGTTAACTTGAACGATGCTCTGCCTGTTTACTTCTTCGTCTTCGTATTGCTGCTGCATTCCCAGATTTCACCAATTTACTTTCAGCCTACAGTGTTATTATTTGTGAGATTGCAATAAAACTGAACTATTCCTTCATAATGTGCATCACAGAAATAGAAGTGACGCTGTAAACAGTAGGGGAAAGAAAAAAAAGAGTAGCGCTGCTCTGGCTTCTGTTAAGTTGGACTATTGTGTGTTTGTGTCCGTGAGGATCTTTCAGCTGAAAAGAAATACGATAGGCGACACTACAGGTCCTTAACCTCGGGGATGGTCTGCTGCCTGTGTGTGGTAAATCTCTCCTATTCTACACGTTCTTTGTTTTTTTTACGGCGCTCTCTCTGCCTCTCTCTCTCCCTCTGTCCTTTTCTTTTTCTCTCCATCATCCTCTCTGTTGTCTGTGAGCATGTTAACACTCCAGCCCTGTCAGTGAGCCTCATGGCTCCATGGAAACCAGTCTCACCATTCGTTAGCAGTGTGTCTTTTGTGCATGTGTGTGTTTGTTGCAGAGACTGCCCGTGTGTGCCCGTGTGCGTGTTAGTGTGTTGATGGGCGGGATCAGGGTCTTGTTTGGTTTCAAAAAGCTGAGGAGAGGTCGCAGTGTCTCTATGGGCCTCTTGCTGTAATTCATGTAAATTCCCTTAAGACCCTGGACGCTTTGTTTTCCTCATTGTCCTCCGAGCTGAGTCAGATGCTTGTATCATCAATGTAACCTGATGCAAAATTCATGTTTTTTTTTCCTTAAATGTGAAATTCCTTCACCTAGCTCCCTTTGATAGTTAACCAGACACCTCAAGTTACCATGATAGCCTTGCTATCTGATACCTCTGACACTGTTATTGTGTTGGAATGAGTTCAGCCAGAGTTAACAAGGCTAAAATTGATACAGACATGGACGAGGACAAATCGAAGGGATTGCCAGAAGACAGCGCTGCTCTATCTTATCAGGGTTATTGTCATGGTTTATTACTTGATAGAGAGCCACGTTTAAACAATTACTGATTTGATGTGACCAGTAAATGTGCCTGGAGTACTCAAACAAACAGGCGTTGAAAATTACTTGTAGGAATGTGTCGGCCTCCGACTTAAGAGACCAAATCATCTATACTTGTCTTTTCATTCTCCCTCTGAAGTGTCCCCCACCCTGCATTGATAGCCTTGTGAACCCATCCCCTTATTCTCTCCCTGAGCCAATCATATTTCACCCCCATTCACATTTCTGAATAGACAACTGGAAGGGAGTCCTCGCCACGAACACCCACTGATTGACAAATGCGCGCACACACAAACACACACACACGGAGACAGCGTGCAGCTCTAGTTAGGAGGGCCTGGTCTAGACCGCAGCGTGAACTTTGTTCTGTTAAAAGTTGCCATTGAAATATGCAGTTGCCATTGAAATATTGCTATTCCATTGGTGTCGTGACAAAGAGCAGGGAGGGCGCCGGTCCCATCTCAGTGTGAGTCTGAAGGAGCAATGGGCCGGCAGGGATGGTCCAGAGTCGCTGCTCAACAGAGTCAGTGTGCAGAAATAATGCCCATTAGACTTGGTCAATCACGCCCCTCACTCAATGAAATATGGCCCTTTCACTCATTTCATACCATAATCTATACACCTCGCTGCTATCCATCATCTCTCTGAAAGACGTCTGCCTCTGTGAATGCTTTTATTTATGATACATTTTTAAAATTAATGGCTTCTCATGCGGTGATGTTAGATGCTGAGAAAGCTTAACGTGCTGAGTTGTGTTTACATAGAAAAGGATTTAAGGAGTTCATTAGTGAATTAAGGTAGAATTGCAGTGCAAAGGTTTCAGGTCTCTTGACCGCCAACGAAGCTCTGGCAAGTCTGTAGGCTGAAGGTTTCATCACGGTAAGTGGGTGGAAATTATATACTCGCAGTTGCATGCAACAATGACCGTGTTGTGAAGCCATTCACCACATCCCACTGGTGCTGACAGAATTCATATGCTTTTGTAGGATTATTAAGTGGCTATTCCCAAACCTGCAAGGAACACTAAAGCAGTGAAAACAATTGAGCAGTGGTCTAAGAAGTGCTCAGATCCTTTACTTAAAGATGCCCTGTGGGAATTTCTTGTAAACAAATAAAAGTTGTTCACATTCAGAGCTACACACCAAAACACACACGCTGATTGCATTTCCTTCCTCATAAAACACTTGCAAAACCAGCATTGTTCGAGTCCATGTTTACTTTTTGTTTTAAGTCGTCTTCCCTGCCCTTGCTGGCGTATATCTTGGTGGATTACCACCACTTGTAGATGTGTCACTTGTGGAATAGTCTGAACCGTTGAGAGAAATGTGTTTCATGTCATTGCACACTCATGCATATGCATCCTTGTGTGCTTTCACAAGGTAAACAAAATGGAAAACAGCTTCGTAGTGTTACTGGAGGTCAAAAGCTTCGCAGGGAACCTTCAAGTAAAAGTATCCAAATACTTAATTGCAGTGAAATACCTGCACAAAATCCATTGTAAGTAAAATTCCACAAGTGTTATCAGCAATCTTTACTAGTAGTGGTTCTGTAATTAAATGCCCCCCTGTGTCTGATCGCTGCTGCTTGCACTACATTAACGTGTACGGGAGTAGTACTTCGGTATTGTATTTAACTTAGGTATATAACTAACTGTTCGTAGTTAGATTCCACTGCTGCAATTGAGAGGAGAAAAAGTGTAAACAAATGGGTTTCTTTTGGATACTGGAGTCTAAATCATTGTTCAGTTTGATGGACAATGTGCTTTGAGGGATATTATGTTACATTTTCTTTGCTTTTGTAGTGAGAGGAGCATTATTTAGGGCCAGGCCCAGAGAATAGTGACTCTTTCAAAGGGATAGCTCCCACCATTGTTGCTCTCTGCAACCATAGCTAACGGACGTCAAAAGACCTATACACATCTATTCTTTTAAAACGGGTTGGAATAATACCGGTGAGGAGTCTGCAATAAATAAGCTTCCTCTCACCGAGTCGACTAGATTAGATTGCATGGGGACATCTGTTGAGTGTAGGTGAGCACTTTCTCTGGCCTCTCACTGTATGGGAAAGGAAGTCTTTAGGTTGTGCCTCGAGGCCTTTTTCTTTTATACACTTAGCTTTGGTGGTTTTACATCCACCTCCACCCTCTATTGAACATCTAGGAAGCTGCATTGACTCGAGCACAATCTGTGCACCTGACAGTTATTTCAGTGTACACTGGCTGCCATTTAATTCAACATGCAATTATAGTGTCGATTTTTCTTTTATGCTCTGCCAAATTCATACCGCACGATGCTCTGCTCTGTCATCTCCTCATCCGGCTGACAGTCTGCGGCTGATAGAAAACAAATAACTTGTGGAATATTTAAGGCTCTTGTACAAATGTGTTTTTAAAACCCACCCGGCAACTTTGTGGATTCTGGTAGCTGTTCATGTGATACCAGGAAATGTTTAACCCCTATTGTACAGAGACAAAAGGTTGTTTTAATCCCACTGTGAGAGGGGAGGGAGGGTCAGGGGAGGGACGTGGGAGGAGGGGAGGAGGGGTTGTGGGTGTGTTGGAGGGGTGGGTGGGGGGTGATTTTGTGAGGGAATCAGCTCGTCTCTCTTTACGGTCACTCAGTCACAGTAGAAGCACAGAGGAGTACACAGCCACTGGGATTATGACATCTGAATTATGCTGTTGTCACACAACGGATGGATAAACTGAGGAGATTTACTCTTATTGACACACACAGACATAGAGGTGACGTTTTCTCTCTTTTGTTAATGGGTATTTAATGCCACATATTCACCTGTTGTGCTGTTGTTGCTCTTGATGATGATGATGATGATGATGGTGATGATGATGATGCATCTGATATTCTAAGTCAGCTAGATTTAATTTATTAAGTCTTGAAGATGTTTCACCACTTTAATGGTAAAACAATTTATCAATTAGTCAATCTCAACAATTTTGATAATCAAGAAATTATTATGTAATCAAGTAAAAGTTATGTATCTGGGAAAAATACCAACTATTTAATGCTTACAAGCCTCTCGAACATGATCATTTTCTGCTCTAATTCCTTTTATATTATCCTACATTAAATAATTTGGGGGTTTAGACAATTGGTCATACAAAACAAGACATTTGAGGATATAACTTGAAGCTTTCAGAAGTTGTGATGGGCATTTTTCACTGTTGATCATAGACTAAATGATAAATCACTTACAGTGGAAACAATCAGTTGATTGACAGAAAATTTAGTCAGCAACTATTTTGATAATTGATTAATCTTCATTTTTCAAGCAAAAATATCAAATCTGACCTTGTTTATTCTACTTACTTGTGAAAACTTGCTGCTTTCTTTTTATAGACTGTTGAGTGGCCAAAAAAAGACATTTATAGATGTTAGCTCGTGCCTGAGGAAACTATTTTTGACATTTTATACAAAAAACAACTAATTGAATAATCAAGAATCCAAAGATAAGAAATATAATCATCAGTTGCAGCCCTAAATGATTTCCAAATGTCGACTTTAACAGCAAATCCAGTTGTTTTTTTTCCTCTAACTGTAGACTGACAGGTGAGGATGGGAGGATATTTCTTGCAGTGTGGTAAAATTCCCTGGGCACACGTTTTCTGCAGTGAGGCCTCCATAATAGCTTGTTTCCTCTGACAATCAGCTATGCTATTAACATTTTCAAGGATAGTTTGCACTTTTCCACCACTCGCATATCAACACATCTTCTTTATTCTGCTGTTTATTTTGCTGAGCCTCAGCTTCTCTTCAGTTTAATGACACAGAAGCATATCTCTGTCTCAGCGAGCTGTGTCCCCTAATGTAAATTCATCATAAGGGAAGAGTGCGTTCCGGCTCTAATTATTTCTCCCCTCTTTGGCGGTAATGATGCTTCATCGAGAGAGCGGTATCGTCTACAGCCGCACTCTGCCTCTCATTAGGCAAGAGTCTAAAATTAAACCCACAGGCCGATACGCTAGTGCTGACCCTACATCCTCTGTTTAAGGACACGCGCGCACACACACACAGCAACATTAAAACAGCATAGCCTTGAGAAAAAACCTACAGATTCTCATTAGAGGAACATGTGATACCTCACTACCTGGCATTATCAACATGAGTGACGCTTGTTCAGTTTCTGTACTGGAGACTCATGGACCTGCGTCTTATATGACATGACAAATGGAAGTTTTTGTTTCCACATTATTAAAAACTGTTTTAAGACTCAATTACATCTGTGCTTTGGTAGTTGTGATATTGATATAAAATTGAATTGCAACTGTTGCAGTTGAATGAACTGGACAGTATGTGTATGTGGACAGTATGTGTTGAGTCAACATATCCACTTTACTAATTATTAAATCAGTATTTCTACTGATAGAGATGTATTCTGTAAATTATAGTATGATCATTAACCCTCCCATGGTTAATCGTTTATGATGCAGTTCTACCTTTTTGCCGCTAACATGCCACTTTTTTTGGCCATATGGGGGCAGCACAACAAGCTGGAATCACAACAACGACATATTATCACCTTTTAAAGTTCATTTGGCTAACATGTTAGCAAAGAGCTTATTTTTACAACCAGCAGACATTCAAACATTCACTCTCTCTTTTGATATTCAGTAACTCCTGAGGTAAATACCTCTGTAGCCGCTAAACGTTTCACCACGTTCACCAGCTAGTCGTTAACTTTGTCTGAGGTTTGGGGGCGTGTAGTGTACAGTGGATGCATCGGACCAAAACAGTGAGGTGAATGACACTAAATTCCTCAGTAGAGCTGAGAAGGACTGCAGAGTTCACTGTGAGCGACTCGTTTCATGTCAATCAATCAATCAATCAATATTTATTTATATAGCCCCAATTCATAACAGTGTTATCTCAAGACGTCATACATATTAATCTGAACCTTTGTTAATATAAAAAATATTGACTAGTGCAGCTTTAAGTTTTAGTATGTTTCTTTTATCTATGTGCCGTTACTTATGCTTCTCCTTGTTGTAAATTGTTGTTGTACTCTATCTATATTCATGAAAGATTCAGCTGTCCTGGCACGAGAGTGCTCCCTGAGGTATTGAGGGCACAGTGCGCCTCTTGCTGTGAGGCGTTTTGTAGTCCTGCTCACTGCCCACTGTCGGCATCCGACCTATTAGCTATTTTCAGTCTCGGTTCTCCATCCCTCTTCTTATCACCATGGCAGCCGTGCTGGACTGAGCACAGCTCGACTCTGCGGTGTTTAAGGGCAGAGGTGGGTTGGCGGGATGGCTGGCTCGATGTCGTAGGGGGGAGGCCGCTTTTGATGGGATCAACCTTCAGCTCATTCTAACAGGATGTGGAAAGGTCGTTTTGTTGTTGTGTTTTATTCATGAATCCCGGCTGTAATCAGCTGTTTCTCTGGTATGTAGCAAGTGCACAGTGTGTCAGAAATTATGAGCTCGGGCCTGTGAGGCTGTACTCTGAGCTTAACAACATGATAGCTGAACTGTAGCTATGTGCAGTGGTGTGGTGTCAGCATAGGTGTCAGCAATAATACAATGTGATGCTGTGAGTTACTTACTAGCATGTTTTTCAGTGGTTATTAAAATCTGGGTCAGGATTCTTTCAATCTCGGGGCTGTGGGAAGACTTTCTCTCACCAGATTTTCTGGTGTAATATTTTGTAAGAAGTTGTATGTTATTGACTACGGTGCTACAGCTTTTTAAGTCCTTGAATTGTATGACGTAAATAATGCAGGTTTCTGGAGAATAGCATGAAAAAAACTCTAGACAAGCTTGTGATTTGCAGATGCTGCAGAATTGAATCTTGTGTGGCGAGACAAAAATTGTGATCTCGAGAGAAAACAACTGGTAGAAACCACATCTGTTATTTGTGTGAACAGAATTAATGTAAACCTATAGTTCGCAATTGTATCTGTGTAGTGGTGCAGAAAGCAGTGTTTGTATTTAACCGAGTGGAAACGGCGGCGGCTCTCAATGGGGCTTCCACACTCTTATTTGGAGCAGCAGACTGAAGTCGATAAGCCTTTGCTAGAAGTAAATTGGATTGGCTTCTTCAATCATTTTGCCCATTGATTCTGGTCGGTGTGTCTGTGACAGTGTTTGACGAGAGAGGAGGAGAGGATTGGGCATAAAATAAAGGATGGAAGGACATAATAGGAAGGTAGAAAAGAGTGCCGGAAAAATGGACAGGATAGATGACGACAGGACGTCTGAGGCCTTCTGGCCTGTGACCCCATTCTCACAGCAACGGGCCATCAAGTCATGACACGTCATTTCACATGAAACATATTTTTCTGCTTCATTTCAAAAAGATTTCAAAACTTTTATTGAAAACATGTCAAGACGCGTCTATATATCATCAACCGCGATTGCCTGCATGGGGGCTCCTGACATAAGACTAAAAACTCTGAGATAGAAGAAGGGAGGAGATAGAGGGAGGGGACTGGGTAGAAATTAAAATGAATACATGAGACTGTAAAAGAGGGCGGCAGAAGAGGTGGAAAGGTGATGGGAGAGGAGGAGGTGACTAGAGAGGAGGAGATCAAAGGAAAGGATAGATCAGGACATCATATCCTCTGGTCCCATGTTTAGGCCACAAAGTTTCATGATCAGATCATGAGGCGAAACAGACTTCAGTACTTTGTTTTTAAGAGCTTGTGTTATGGAGGAATTATTATTCATCTCAAAAATCTCCTTCTCCGTTTTTAATATATTTAATATGACTTTTTGCCTGAGGGTTCTTTGACCTTAAGGCTGACAACTCTGGGATGAAAGAAAGGAGATTTAAGGTGAGAAGAGGATTAGGTTAAAAAAAAGAAGAAGAATGAAAAGAGGACATGACAGTATAATGAAGAAGGCAGGAGAGAAAGGAAAAGGACATGATGTATCAGAACAGGACACCTAAGCCTTTTCTCGCCCATGGTTCCCTGTTTATGCTCTCATAATCACAGCTAGGAGTCATCAGCTTACTGCGCTAAAGATGCATTTTGTTTTGGAGAACATGATTCAAGAAGATAACATGATTTATCTCAAAAATAGCAAGACATACGTTAGAAATCTCCCTCAGTCATCTGCATAATTTGCGACGAGCTCCTGACATCAAGGATCAAAACCCGTTAAGATAGAAGGAGGGAGGTGAGAAGATGAGAAAGGGAAGAAAAGGGGATTGGTTATGGTGAGTTAGAAAGCAGGAGATAACACTGTTGGGGGGAGGAGAGAAAAGGAAAATTAAGAAAGTACTGAACGGAGGGGAAGGCGCAAGACGAGACAAGGTGACAGGGACGAGGACATGAGAGAGGCAAACGGTAGATAATAGGAGAATGAGGGGAGGATGGGAAAGATATAGAGAAGAAGAACAGAAGACAAGAGGAGATGAGGGATCTGAGACAAGGGGAGGAGATGTGTCTCTCCTCCAGCTCTCAGCCACAGGCTTTTGTGTCTATCAGTTTGGATTACACACTCGTGCCTCTGAAAATCCATGTTCACACTTTGGTTTACACAGCTTGGATGTTTGCTTTCTTTTCACCCCCCAAACTTGTCACAGCTGAAAGTGTTTAAAGTGCATTTCCAACGAGCCAACACGCTCACAGATGACTGTGTATAAAAAAAAAAAAAAATGAGAAGGAGAGATTTCGTGCAGGAACATCCTGGTGTGTAATCTGTGGTGTGACTGTGACAGAGCAGGAGACTTCCAATATGAAAAGGATTTCAGCAGATTATATTAAAACCAAACATGTAGTCGGAGGCATATTGTGAAGTCAAACTGATGTACTGGATGTCGGAAAGTATGCGTACTTGTAGCTGTGCAAAACTCTCCCTAGAAACCTTATTATGAAAAATAGAATTTTCCTTTCTGGTTGCTTATAAAGTCCTGGTTGTATCCACGAAGGAGAAATCTACATTATGAGTGCTAAAATTTGTAATTCTCTTCCATTTTTGTTAAACCAGATTGAAGAAAACCCCAGAAGAAGAAACAACAAGACAACTAGCCAGGGAGGAGGACAGAGGGGATTCGGGTTTCTCTGGTAAGTTGGAAACATTTCTGTCAGACTTTGAATCCTTTTTTTCCCCCATTTTCAATTTTCCTCTCATCACATCATCTCCACCAACAACATAATTTTCCAAAACAGTGTGAACTTCCGCCTTTTGGAACCAAATGTTCTTGTTCTTCTCAAAGGCATTTCCCCTCCCGAAGGATGTGAGCGCACACAAATATCAGTCTGTTTTCCATGCCTGGCATGTATCCCCAGTCCAAATATCGTCAACTATGATACTGCCAGTGTGAATGTTTTAATATTAATACTCTGTGCAGAGCTCCTAAAGTCCCTAAACGACTACCCGGCCTTTCCACCGCTACGTCTTTTTCTCTTTCGGTCTCTGTTGTGATGCCTTCTCTTTTATTCTAGCAGTAAGGCAAAGGTCACTGCTTGCTTGACTGGCATTTGTCCACTGGCAAGTGTTTTTATGTCGGCATCCATTTTGGCACCGAGGTTTGGCTGGGAATTAAAAAATACACACTGTGTTTCTTGTGTCCAACTGTCTGTTTGATGTATACGGTTGTCAAGGTAACGCACCATCTCATCCTTGCCCACTGCTTTGACAGTGGACGTCAATTCTTAGAAATCACAAAATAGCACTTAGAGCCCAAATTGTCCCTTTGGTTTCTCTTAGTGACACATAATGTGTCGTAATGGAGCTCACAGAGGTAGAAAAAGTTCTCTAATGGCATTCCCACAATTAAGAGCTAAAGTAGCTCCCTCAAGCACTGGTCTCAGTGTGCATTAGAGCCCAGTGAATTGACTCGTAGCTCACACAGCGTTTTTGAAAATGACCCTCAGTAACCTTTGGTTCATCCCCTTGTTCGGCGGTGCTGAAAGTGTGTCCATGATTCAGCGGGGAGTTGATCTAATGCTGTGTGAGTGGAGGCGACACGGTGTGATGTGCGTCCAACGCCCAGTTGAGTGTGAAGGAAGGATCCCACCTCGGCCTCGTAGCACGCCGAGTCGTGCGGGGAGGCTGCATGCACAACTGAGTGGAGAGTTTAAGGGACTCTGACGGCTCGGAGCTCATCCCCCTCTGCTGCTGATGCTATGCTTGTTTTATTTTTGCCAATGGGGGGGCTCGCACTCTCAGTGTATCCATTAATGACCCTGTTTCAATCTTTTGCTTGTCTCTGAATCTCATTCTTTCCGTTTCTCTCTCGTCATCTCGCTGTGGTAGCCGGTTGTTTTTGTGAAGGTGTGCTGCAGGCCAGAGAGGCTGAGTTCACAGTTTTCAATGGCCGAGTCAGAGAGGGCCACACTTAGGAGCTGCAGACTGAAACTGCCGTTTGAAACACAGCGAGGCGTGAAGCGTCCATTGTGAGCAGCAGCATTCAGGTCCCGGGCCGTTCAATAGAAGGCAGCAGAGGTTTCTGTTTACCTCCACAGTGCTGGTTTCTCTCATGTGGCTGTCAGGCAGTGTGGTATTATTGTTTGTGTTTGTGTGTTTTCATGCCAAGTGGGGGAGGGTGGGAAAAAGATCAGGAATCACCCAATCAGAGACTTGCCTCCTCAGAAATAGATATGATATTATTGACTCCACATTAATGCGGCTTTTGACTGTACATCTTTGAGACAGCATTACATGATCCAGTCTTTTCATGTACAGTAATATCAGGAAGTATTGAAAACTTTGAGGTTTAAGTGCTAACTGTTTCAGGGTGTCTGATTGTGTTTGCACCTCTGTTGCGTGCATATTGCATATTGGATTAACAGTAGGATGTTCAGCCCTTCTTGAAGCCCAAATTGAAGCAGTGCTGCAGGACAACAATCCTCAGCACACAGAAAAGGCAATCAAGGAGTTTTGTGGCCAAACTCTTGATTATCCAAATCAGTCACCTGACTTCAGGCCAACTCAGCATGTGTTTCACTTGCTGAAGACCAGACTGAAGGCAAAAAGCTCCTGAAACAAGCGAGAAGTGCTGATGGCTGCAGTACAAGCCTGGCAGAGTGACACCACAGAAGAAGCCAACCGTCCACTGATGCCTGTGGCTCGTAGGATCCAGCCAGTCAATTTCTGCAAAGGATTTGCAACCAAATGTTAAATATGATGAGATATTTTAAAAATTCACAGATCTTTGTTTGTTGCATGTTATTCCCTTTCTCTCTGCCCCACCACATATCAAAAAATGTAAGGGTTGTCAAGGAGCTCTAAGAAAACCAACACACAAAAGCAGTTTGTAAATGCAGGTGCAACAGTTTGCATATAAATATAGGAAAGTACACAAAACACTTAAAAACAACTAGAAGTACTGAAAAAAATCCAGTTGATTTCAAATTCAGTGTACTGGAGCACAGAGCCAAAAAATGTGCCTCTTTCTGGCTGCACTGCACAGAATGAACTACATCAGCTGTGCAGTTAGTTTTGAATAGCTGAGTTACCAAACTGTGACCTATGAGTGTGACCCCCTCACAGATAACCTCCCTTCCATAAATGCCAATACACAAACAAAGTGTCGCCGTCTACACTACGAGTACAGCGGCAGCTTTCTTGCGCGTGGCTAGAAAGCAGTGATATTACGCAGCGGCAGCTCTGAGATCAGACGAGCTTCAGATGAGTAGAGGGATTCATGGAGGGCCCCTGGGCTGCTCCCAGCACACGTCATTTCAGATGAATGTGTCAAGATATTTCTTAGGTGTTTCTTTGGTACTAGCCTGACAATTCTCTGACGGTTCTCTGTGTCAACACTCCTGTCTGCGCATGTAATGTTTAAAAGCTCTACTGTGTGTGAGAAAGAGGCCGTGTGTGGATGTGATTGAGTGGATTGTGTGTGTGTGTGTGTGTGTGTGTGTGTGTGTGTTTTTCAGTGTCTCTGTGACTGTATGAGAAGCAGAGACGGGGAGGTGCAAAGAGACGCAGCTAAAGTGTCAGAAAGAAGGACATGAATAAACAACAAGATGAATAGATGGATACAAAGACAGTGAGGGAGAGAAAGAGGCTGAGTGATGTGAGAGAGGTTGGTGAGGCCCCTCCTGAGGGCCTTCGGCTCTCCTCCATCTTCCAAGGTTGTGGAGAAAGGCGGCTTCATGCACAACTGACTCACAAACTACGCAGCAAGACAGCCTGGAGAGTCTGAGGAGACACTGTTCTATATCTGGCTCTGGATCTCCATTTATTTTTATTTTCCTAGCTCCTTCCACATTCCTTCACCTGCACAACCTTCCTCTAGGCCTCGTTCTACCTTCACTACTCGTCCCCTCTGTGTAATTATCTGGTCCAGCCTTGGAGATGTTCCTTATTATCGCTGCTGAATGTACTTTTATTCATTCCTCTATATTTGTTTGTCTTTTGTCCATTTCAACGAGTTAATTAATCTAGTATTAAGACAATTTCATTATTATAACCGTTTGCCATGCAGTCAGTTTATTTTAATGCACTGTATTAAGATTACTGAAGATTAATACCACTCTCATATGTGTGCATGTTAGCTTAGCTTAGTATAAAGGTGGGAAATGATGGGAAACAGCTATTCTGGAAAGGAAGGAGTAGTTCCTGCACATAACTCCCTTCTAAACTACAACCTGTTGTGTTAACATTTAGGTTTTTGTACAGATTAAACATAAGCATTAAATAGCATAAAGACTGGAAGTGATGATCAGCTAGCTTGGCTCGGTCCAAAGGTAACAAAGTCCAAACCAGCACCACTAAAGCTAAGTTATTATTTATTTATTTGTTTATTTTTTAGGGACAGAGCATGATAATGAACATTAGTATAAAGAATACAAGATCCAAACATGCCAGAGTTGGTAAGAATGCTAATTTACATCCGTAATCCCTTGGCAGGTAACAAAAACAGAGACATTACAAGTGACAATATCAAAATACAAACTTATAAATTTGCAAGTACAAAAAAAGACTCAAAGTTTCCTCGTGGAGTTCTTCTCGAACAGAGCCTGTTTAGCTGTTTTTTCGTCTTACTTCCAGTTCCAGCTCCATATTTGGCGTACAGACATGAGAGTGGTATCGACCTTTCTAAGATGTCAGTGCCTGTTTAAAAATTTCTCAAGGAAATTGAATTTCTCAGTTGAGCTAAAGGATCAGAATCAGGCAGAACACTTGACTGGCCTGTGAGGACAGATTTCTCTGTTCAAAAAAGGATCACGCAGTCTAATTTCCTCAAGTGTTTTCATTTTTGATTTAGACAGAGAGATAGGAGAAGAGGAAATAGAGTTAGCCACCAAAAATACTGAGAACTAATTGCAAATTTTCTATCTCAGAGTACAAAATTATTGACTCTGCATAATACAAAACCTTTTTGTTTAATCTTTTTTTACTTGATATGCCTCTGAATCCTTCTACCGACGGGGCTTTAGGACAGAGAAGATCGTCCTCGCGTCGTCATAAGCTGGTGGGATCCATCTGTTTTGGAAGGGCCTCTAAGAAACCAAATGATTTATGTGACGGTTAGGCATGGGGTCTGGTCCAAGGCCAAGTCTATCTGCTCATCAATATAAACAGCCTGCTCCCCGGGTGTTGTGGTGGAATACAAATGGATGAATTTAGATGTAACCCCTTGTCACCTGCATCTCAGCCAATTCTGATGAGAAATCTCTCTCTGTACCAGACAGAGAGAGTGTAAAAGAATTAGATAAATCTGAAATGTGAGAGCACACAGGAGTAGAAAGCTATTAACAGACTTGTGTGTGTGGTTTACGACTGCTTGGAAAAGTACGTCAAGCCTCTATTTACCAATATTTTTTTTCTTAATATAGATTTAATTTCGCCACTGATTGAGTAATAATTAACCATTAACTTAATAGCTATGAACACAGTTTTATTTTCTCATTTTAGGGTTAGGGGTTAATAGTATTACAGTTGTTGTTCCATCACATTTTATAGATTAAATATAGTGTCATGTAGTATAAAGTATAAATCCTATACCTTTTTGACCTCTATATTGACTATTCTTAACATATATACCCAGTCATGCTTTTAAATGACCATAACAAAGTGTGCACCTGCTTTTGAAACATACTGTTTAATGTTTATGCTGCACATAGGTGACCATGAAAGGCGTATATTCATTCATCAGGTTTAGACAGCAGAGGGGTAGGTAGTTCCACCGGAGACACTGTACCATTATCAGTTATGGCAGTAATTCATTCTTCTGTCATGTTTGACCCTGGGGGCACAAACACCCCTGGTCTCCTTCCCTGGAGGCGAGTCACACACACACACCTCGTCCAGCCGTGGTGCTCAAACTCCCAGCACTGACCTCTTCCTACACCTGCACTGAGCAAAACCCCCCAAAAAACCCCACAACCTTCACTAAAGCCTCTTCCAACATCCAACACTCAGCACACACTTCTTCTACATTAGCCACCAGTCTCATCCCGTCAAACCCAGACACATGACAGAGACTGTTAGCGGAAGCCGAGCAGACTGTTAGTGTTAAATGGGAGCAGTGCTTCCTCTGAAATCACCATTTGACAAATGAGGGCTGATGGAGCAGTTCTTGTCGGGGCCATTATTTCTGATGGAGCCGGACAATCTGTAAGGATGGAGCACTGTTTGTCTGAGCTGCTACGCCCTCTGGGAAAAACACCAAACCCTCTCGAAACACACTCAAACTCTCCAAATGATGGATGGAATAGGGAAAATCTCTAAGCTATAACACTAGGAAACTTTTAAGCTTTTTTCAGTGTTAGGTCTCTGGTGAGTTCTCACGTCACGTCTTCACTAAACTTGCAAGGAGATTTTTACAGCACATAAAGGGACTTCCTTTTTGAGAAAGCAAAGTCCCTCATTAGTATCATTAATACTCATTAGCCAACATTTCAGTCATCTGGACCCATGAGACAGATACAAACATGTTCACACCACAGTAACTCTTGGTGAGGTGCCAGCAGTCACCATCAGTCAGTCCTCACCAGGGGCTTTCCGTTGTGTTCTTTAATCTTCAAAATTCTCTCTTTAATTTCACCAAAACCAGTGCTTCAAAAAAAATGGGGTCATTCAATTACTTGCTGACAAGAAGTACTTCCATTCGCTTAAGGAAGATGTTATCTCTCTCCCAGTTATTTCACTTTTAGTAAAATATCACAAGTTTCTCACCCTCAGAACTTAATTAGATCAAATTCCATCAAACGTCTTTGAATGCGGGAGATTTAAAATGAAAAGTCACGGCGCCGCGCTTCATTTCGGATACAGTCAGAGGAGCTTATTCAGGGCTATCATTGATGGTTGAATTGTTTGCTTCCCCTGAGTTGTTTGTTGAGTTTTAGCATATGAAAACCTGACTCGTGAAATAGAGTGGCCATAGCTCAAGCCAGTGTAATCAAAGCTCATTCAGACTTGGCTGAAAGAGAGTGTTTGGATCAGTGCAGCTGGCGCACACATTATGTTCACATTAAGAGGCATTTCTGCACATGCTGTGGTTGCTGGTGAATCATATGTCTGTGTGCATTATATCTGGTATGATCAAGGTTTCACACTGACTTCACAGGAACGCCGTGTGTCTAGTTGTACTACTGTGCCATTTCCTCTGGATCAATAAAGATGGCACAAGTTATAAGAATATTTCAGATATTTCAGCAAAACTGTGTATGTCACTGCAAGTCTATTTATCAGTGAGTACACTGATAAACTACTAATCACCAGTTTTGATAATACCTGGAGATTTAACTGTTTTAACCCTGGAGAACCCATGGGGTCAAATTTGGCTGCTGTTAATTGCTGCTACCCAAAGTGAACAAACATAAAAAAAATTGTCAAATTTAACTTCAAAAACCCAGAGTGCCACAGAAGTGGCAGTTGAGTTAAGTGGAAGTTAAATTTGACAATTTTTTTTATGTTTGTTCACTTTGGGTAGCAGCAATTAACAGCGGCCAAATTTGACCCCATGGGTTCTCCAGGGTTAAGTCATTTATCATTTGTTGCTTCCAGCTTCACAAACATGTAAATTTGTTACTGCTGAAATGATAAGTCAACTTTTCAGGTCTTCAGAATACTAATCGCTAACAATTTTGCTAAACGATTAAACATCTGTCATTCATCCACCCTTTTAAAAGTAAATATTTGTTACTTTTCTCTGCTAAACTATGATGACAAATATTCTTTGGCAACCGTTTTCAACTATGAAAACATGGCAAATTTACAAATTTGTTTTTTCAAAACAAACTTTGACAAAAACTATATTTTTGTCAACAAATACTAACTAAATAAAGCTGTGAAAGCACAAATTGGGACAAATGATCCTCTGCTGTACTACGATTTCTCTTCAGGAGTTTGTCTGCTTGACCTGTTGCACTCATACGTGGGATCTTACATTATAACTCCTTGATCTTTTGATAAGTCTCGATGAGAAAAAAAATCTATTTTTCAGAACTTGTTTAGCATTTTGCAGAGGGTTAACTCCTGATTGTGTCTTTCATTAAAAAAAAAGCCATGATTTGATTTTCTCACACTTTGAAAGGACTATTGTTTGTGTCCTCTATGTCTGAAATTGGATGGTGAGTCCTTTTAGAGAGCAGCGAAGGGGAAATGATTTGTATTCACCTGCCGTATCTGAATAGAGCTGAGGAGGGGCTGAGAGAGAGAGAGGGCAACTACATAGTGCTTCCTTTATGTGATAATGGATTGCTCTGACATTCACACACATTGTGGTGTGGTGTGTCTATCAGTCAATACTCTCTAACTCGCGGGTTGAATGGTAAATTTTAAACAGATGCCATTAGAAAAACTGTCTTGCGGTGACACAACAGGTGACAGTTTTATGTATTGCATGTCTCTTTTACATCAAACCATCAGGATGAAGATCAAGGTGAATATGCTGCACTAACACACATGCGACATATGTGTCTTGCCATTATCCACCCCAACAAATGAATCCTTTTTCTCATTTTTTTCATTCTTTTTCTGTTTTTACATAACCGCACTCTCTTTTATTGGCCCGGCTGGGCAACTGGATTCTTCTGTCAGCTGCACAAAAGAGACAAAGTGGAACCGGGGACGGGCAGTAATGAGCAACTCCTCTTACAGTGTTACATATAGACCAGCCGCGGTGTGGGGAAAGCCTTCAGGAGACAATGGTGGGTTTTAAGAGGTCTGGAGCCCTCTGAAGCCCCTCTTTGATTGAGTTTCCTGGCACTGGGCTCCAGTGTTGGGCTGATTGTGAAGTGGGAGCTGTGGGCTCAGGGAGGGGGTGAGGACCCTCCTCTGCGCTGACCTTTCACAGACACAGGTGGGGTGGAGTGGAAGGGGCTGGCGGAGGAGGAGGAGGAGGAGGGGAGCGGCAGGAGAGGCCTATTGTGGCGCTATGTGAATGTAGAGGTGGCTCTCAATAACACTAGACCTCGCTGCCTCTGTCCACCTGCCGGGAATTTTCTCACCGCTACATAATCACTGGCAAATTACATGTTCTGGTAACAGATTGTTATCTGATGTCAGTAGATTTTGCTGGACAACTACGAGCACAATTTGCTCTTTTTTAGCCATGCTAGCAGCAATGCTGGTATGTTGACCCTGGTCTATCAGTTGGTTCACCAAATATCTCAACCAATGTTAGATGGATTGCCATGCAATTTGGTTGAGGCATTCATGATGCCCAGATGACAAATCCTTCTGACTTTGTAGGAATCTGCAGACTTTTCCACTTGCACCACCAGCAGGCTATCATATTTTGCCTTTACTGAAATATGCTATGAAATACATGGATTGCTATGAAATTTGATACAGATATCCATGAATTCTGATAATGAATCTTAAAAACTTAAGCTATCACCTGACTTTTCCTCTAGAGCCACCATGAGGTTCAAATTTATGGTTACAAGTGACTCAATGTCTGCTAGCATGCTGGAATTCTTAACTATGGTGGCAAATATGGCATAAACATCATGTGATTATGGGTGTGTTAGCATGCTGATGTTAGCATTCAGCTCAAAGTACAGCCTGCCATGGTTGTAAACTCAGCTTAACCTTTTTTTTCAGCATATTTTAGATGTCTATGAATTTGTATAGGTACCTTTTTTTTAGACACTGTATGGCTAAAACGTCTTCCTTTCACCTCTTTTAATTGAAATGCCTCTGAATCCCATTTCACACTGTGGATAAATTCCTGCATGCTGTTTAGCCTGATGATGACATGGCCTCAGGACAGAGAAGACTGGCCTCAATAAAACCAGACTTCGCTTCCACCTGCTACTTTCTCAGTGGCAAATTACATGTTCTGGTAGCACGCAGTGGTAGCAGATTGTTCCAGCACACAGTCAGCGCACACGCTTTGTTATCTGATGTTGTCGGCAGATTTTGCTGGACTGAATGGTGCCATACAAAGCACAGAGAGCTCTAAATGACCCATCGCTGCCTGCCTGCCTGTACTGTATCAGCACTATTCAAATTCCACCAGAAGAGTGTTTATTGTACAGTACTGCCTTTCCAGAAAGGCCTGGTTGCATTAACTGTTGACTCTGAGGAATCATATATAGACATTATTTCTCTTTGTTACCCTCACTGACATTTCCAGGAGTTCATTTGCTACAAAACATCACAGCTGCCAGTTTTTGTGTGTTTGATGTTCCTCCGCTACTTTTCTCACACACTCTTTTTGTTGCACCCCTAAGCTTAAAGTAAACCCCACATATTGGCCCCATATTGAGAGACCCTTCACGTGTAGAGAAAGCCGTCCGGTTTGGACACGGTGGCAAACTGAGATTCTAATCATACCTCTTTTGTTGAGCTCGGAGGAGGTTGAGATGTTTTTTTGTGCAGACCAGATGTCAAGCGTACAGTTTCTCTCCAAGGTTACTGATGAGGATGACAAATAGATCTAGGCCCCCTTGTTCCCTTTTTTCCACATATCTGTGTTTGATGAGAGGGTCGACATCTTTTTGTCAGCATTGGAGATCTGAGATCACAGGGGTATTGCCATGGATACAGAGTGCCCTTTTGGAGTGCAGTTTTGAGTGGCTCTGCTCTGCTGAAAAGTGTATGGAGTGTCCCTATAGTTGGCTGTAAAACATTTTCCTGCATTTGCTGAACTGTGACATTTATGGATTGTATTGTATAACTATAATAACAGTATTTGTCTCTGATTCCACGTATGCATAGATGTTTCTGTCTGCTGTCTCAAAGGATTTGCTTGTCTTGCCACAGCAGATTGGTTTTATGTTGATTACTTTCCCAAAGCTGTTATGTTTCTGTAGCTAAAGTGTGTCTTGTGACGTTGTATGCAGAGGATTTTGAGAGTCCTTTTAGCTATTCAGGGAGCCAGCCAGAATGCAGTCCTCCCACTCTCCTGCATTTGCACATGATAATGAACCTCTCCTCAGCATATGAATGGCCTCACCCATAACACACTCATGTGGCAGGGCAAGCGTACTCAAGCTCAATCTTTAATGTCTGCCGTTCACTGACCCACCGACTCTGTGAACGCGCATAAACAAGAAGGATGCGGATGCAAATATCTGTGGAAGCGAGTATGAATTCACATACATTTGAGCAGGACTGCTAGTCGACGCTGAAACATCCTCTTTTCCGTTGTAATGACAGTGTGGGGATTAGCTATCAAGTAAAGGTCAAGTTCAGATCCACAGTTGCTCATTCAGCCATGTGTTGCTTCCCCTCCTGATCTCATTTTCATAAATGCTTTTTAAAAGTGCCTCCACTCACTTAATTCCCCAGTAATTAGCTGCTGTACAAGTCAGATGTCAGACAAGCGTACAAATGCACGTTGGGGACTGAACTTTTGCTACCTTGCCACCACTGCCACTTGATTAACTAATGATTTATGGCTTTTTTTTACATTGTGAGACAGTGAAAAAATTGAAAGACCTCCTATTTGCCACCAGCAATTATAAGGAGAAAGAGTAAATCCATCCCAATCACAGGAAGGCTCTCAGAGGAAGTGCTGGTATAATTAGAGGACGTGACTCACAAACTATATGTCATATTTAGCTGGTCTGCATTTGATAAGATGAAAGCCAAACACCTTTCGGTTCTATTCAGGTTGAACAGGCAGGGATTTCCTTCCTAACACAGCCTTCCCATCTAGTGGTGCTGCTTCCATCTGCATGCTAAAGAGGAGCCCCCTCTTAGAAGTGCCGGCGCCGGCAGTGATTAGCATTTGGGCAGAGGGGACAGAGAGCGAATCCCGGAGTGTTTTTGACGTGCACACGGAGGAAGCCCAGTGAATGCCAATGTGCGGCACTCTGTGAAAGGAGGAGGACCAAACAAATTGCCGGACACGATGCATTAGTATCAGATGCACATTAGCATTAAAAGTTAGAGTAGATTGATAGCTGGGGCTGAAGTATTGAAAACAGAGCAACATATCCTTAAAGAGAGACTTAATGTTCCTTCAAATTGAGAAATTTACTGTAGATGGTAAAAGTCTCAAAATCAATGCAGCTAAAGCAAAAACTTGTTTTCTCGAATGTGTCAGGATTCAATAACTAGAGCATGAACATCCCATACTTCAACCCAATTTTTTTCAACAATCCTCCCTGCCTAGTAATTTCTTTCATTTTCAAACTCCTCATGGCCAGTTTGTACCAAAAACCAAATCAAAGTTGAAGATCTTGATGTGTGAAAGTGGTGGAGGGGCCCTTTATTATTAGGGAATGTACGAATAATGTGGATCAGATGTCCATGTATTAAAACCACTTAAGTTTTCGCTTGCAGTAATCATCCAACAAAAGACAGGAGATGAACATAAACAACATATTTACAGTGGAGCAGATGAATTAAAGATCCTCACTTTATTGTCTGGCATTGTACAGTGGAGATGAAAGGGCTGCTGCATGTTTTTGAGCTGCAAGGTCTCCCTGAACAACAGGACCCCAATTCATATGTTAACCACACCAATTATTTGCATACGGTCCCCCAATTATAAAAGCTAATGAGAAGATTATGGGAAGTGCACGCTGAAGCCAGCCTGCGGAATTTTCATTGTGATCCTGAAGCTGCAGATAAAAGGCCTGTGAGAGGTATTAGTCAAAGCCACTGAACATTCAACCTCATACATCATGGCTGTAATTCATATCACTGCGAATGCCTGCCCACCACAGTAGCTGTGAACTCATAGCTCATGGAGACGGCTGTTAAATGTAACAAATACGATGTTCTTTTCAGCTTTTTACAGAGGACTATTTAGCAGAGATATGACTTATGCATTCAAGTCCCACACGATTGTGACTTTCCAAACTTTGGTAGCCAAATGAAAGGATGTTTCACTATCATCTACAAGAGGGCCTTTCAAGCGACCTCCCTCTCCCCCCTCGAAGATGTTTAATGGCACCAAGAAATGGGCACACCGCCCTGGGCATGAATACCATGCAGTGACATCCTGTGCTGCAGTGGGAGCACCCGACAGCCTGAGAGAAATAAACTCCTCCATCCGTATCCGTTTTCTCATCACCACCTTCCTGAGTGCAGGGCCATTCTCATCATTATACCCCCACATTCAGCCGTCTGCTGGGGATCCCTGCTGCTCCATTAAGGCCATACCGAGGCTCACAAACCCCTGATTGCATGAACCATCAATAGCACTGATTATAAGAGTTAATTAGCGTTAGCATGGCATGAGAGAAAGGCTTTTCTTTCATCATAAGCGTAAAACTGTACAGTACTGATGCAACAGCAGTGATTCTGTCAATGCCGCAGCATTGCATCACTGTTGTTTGGCAAAGACAATGGTAATATCTTTGCTAGTGGTTGGCAGGAAGCATATGGAGGAGTATTATCTGTTGTTCTAAGGGAATTTCTATTGGTCTTTTTTCCCTGCTGGTTGCTATTCATTTACACCATAGTGTGCTTCAGTTCTCAGAGCTCGTGCCCCCGTCAGCTCCATCTGTGTGCTCAGACATGTTCTGACCCTCACGCTCTGCGGCCAGTGTGTATGAATGTACGTGCATGTATGTGTCGCTGTATGTGCTACGCCTCTGACATGTGCACAAAACCAATTAGTTTTGGGATGGTGAAGTAGCTGTCCATGGGAAAACGACAATGGAGTAATTGAGGGGGCCGGCTGAATGAGAGGCCAGACAGCTCAATGCAGCTGTTACACAAGTGCTGAGTGTTTTCTCCCCGGACCAAATGAACGGGGAGAAAAGCAAGTCCCGAGTGAAGGTAGTCTCATGTAGTTGTAGACAGTAATTAACATTGCAGCCTTTAACCAAACAAACAGAATTAGTTAGATTCTTTAGTGGCATTTTCAGGTCCTCAGCAGTGTTTTCACATGCTTTAGTTCACATGTAATTTGCCTCACACCACAGCAAACCATGCTGTCGTGTTTGTTTTTTTCCCCAACCATTCCAGGCCAGTATTGATTCATTTCTGAACCATGTGGAAATCAATTGGCAGGTTCTTTGGAAAAACACTAAAGTTTGACCATCAGGTCAGAATTAACACGGTTTACTAATGCAGTTGAAGCACAGATTATCTGCACCACATTACCATGTGAGAAAGATAATGCAGATTTGATATAACGGATTGCATAAGTTGTAAAGAGACTCACATCATATGGAAATAAATGGAAAGCACTGGCTACCTGAAATGTTCAGGAAGTGGAACAAAATATCAAACAAACAAAATCAAAAACCCACAAAGAATGATCACTTTGTTGTTCGCCTCAGCTTAATGGAACTTTTTAACAACTTTCAGCTGATAGTTCTGGTTTTACGACCCCAATATAATGGAGCAATTGTTTTTAGCCACAGAAGGCCGCTGTACCCAACCTGTCCAGCACCAAGCAGCTGACAGACACAGTTAGGAACTTGCTGGTGAACATACTGGAGCATTTAGCAGCTGCAGAGCCAGATATTTTCTTTGGAGGTTGGTGGAGAGCAAAGCAGAGCTTAAAAGGGCGTGAATATTAAAATAGCAGATTTCAATATTCAACAGAATATAATAAAACAAAAATAGGACTCCATAGGAATGCTAATGTTGTGCTGTATCTGCTGGATGTGTAAATAAGCAAGTGTTTAAAAGGTGATGGTATGTTTGTGGGTTTACAGCTTGTTTCCACCACCCCCAGGTGGATCAATTAGTGCCGATTTAAGAAGCAAACTAACCCTAACAAAACACTGATCTAGTCCTTTAAGCAGTAGATTACAGCATGAGCAAGTGCCATTAGTAACTATTGTATTGAGTTTTCTAAGTGCGACAGTGGCTCTGTGTTATCATCGTTGGCCTCATCTATTTTGAAGAATGGCAAAACCCTCAGTGAAAGTGTCCTCACCAACCTGTCGTGTTTCTTTCTAAGAGACCATTTCCTCTTTGATGTTATCAGCCGTCTGTCAGCTTTTGGCAGAGTTCCCCAAACGGTGCTGTGTATTTATCTCAGCCTCAGCACTGAAGTGAGCTTTATTTACTTTGGCTTTTCCAATTCTGTCAGCACAAGAAGCATAGTAAGGTTCAACAATTGTGATGGATGTGTTCTGAATGCACGTCCCCTTGAAGAATCGTATATTCAAATGAGAAGCAGGCTTTCAACTCTTGTTTCTTCCTTAAGATGCAAGGCTGCTCTTGCTCAATAGTATGGCTATTTTTCGATCATTTCTAAGCTCACTGCTCAGGCAGGATGTCGGTAGTTTCAGGCCCTGGTGGTTCGGTTCCTCATCTTAAGAGCTCCACTTAAACTTCGACTGTTGTCCTACTGCGCGAAGGATGTAAAGGGTTGGCCCTGTATCACTGCAGCTCACAGGGATAATTACAGCACACATACACACAGATGAATGTACGCACACATAAACAGTATGCACACAAAGACACACATGCTGACCGGCTGGAACTGAGCTGCTACACCTCATTAAATTGGGAAATGAATCCTGGATGAAGCCCTGGCTCCTTTCCAGATAAGAATCACCAGGCTTTTGGGTATTCCATAAAATTTATAATTAACATATTTATTCTCTTGCTATGCCTTTTTTTTTTTTTTTTTTTAACTTCATTTCTGACTTCTCACTTGACTGACTTGTCAAGTTTTATAAATTATAGTGTTCACAGTAACTTTTTACATTAACAAAATTGAATTGGCACTGAGAAAGGATAACAATGCAATATCTTACAAATCTCCACGAATGGGTTTTGCATAAATGGCATCTGATCGTAAATTTCTAACACATAGCAAATTGAAATTGAAACACTGATGACAAAAGTCTGCAGCAGGTTTTCTGCTCAGTATGAGTTCAGCACCCCTGCCTTCAGCCTGGCAAATGAGCTTGGTGAAGTTGCCCCCCCCTGGATCTTTATGTCAAATCCCAAGCCAGAGCTGCCTGATGGCGTCCACACCAGTGTGATTGGCTGCCCTAGGCAAATAATACAAGGCTTCCCCAGAGACGTGTAGTGGATGCTGGGAGCAGCAGACGTTTGCCTTGGTCTCTTCCCATGCTACCAGACACGGGCTCCGGGGCCAGTGCTGAATCATGACCGAAGGGCAGCACTAACAAATACATCAGTTCCCCCAGGAGGACCAGGCCAGGGTCTGACTGCCTGGCTGTTTACCCTCTGGTCACAGACACAGTTTCCACCAACCTCATCTGCAGCCATGACCCTCCCCCACCCCACCCCCAAAGGCACGAGAGCAGCACACATCTGCAGCTCCACCTTTACTGGGCTGTATTTCATTCTTTCATAAAGTCACCAGCATTAATACCTCAAATTTGATAGTGTGCTTTTGTGATAACGCGGCAAATTAGTCTGCCTGAGCTCTAAATTAAGCTGTGACATTTTAATACTGTGCCAGCGGATGCCTTGGGTAAGACAGGCAGAAGAGCAAGATAAAAACAGGTCAGACTGCAGTTGTTAAAGACAGAAAAGTACTCCTCCTAAGATCTGTTTCCTCATCCTTTTTACTCACCATCTGCAAGCTACACTCACATTTATACAAAAACAATGAGTAATACCAATAATTTCTTTGTAATGATGCTGAATTATGCAGATGAATATGAACTAAATTGAGCAAAGTTGTTTTGATTCATTAGTTATTATTATTCTCTGAGGCTGGGGTCACACTGGTTTTGATTACCCTTACTGTGATGATTTAAACATTAGCTAACAACATTGTTAGGCTGTCTATGAAATAACTGCTTCTAGCTGGAAGAAGGTGTGATATGGCAACACTGAACTGCCTGGCAACAAGAGAGAGATTTCAAACCTGGTATATTCACTGCAGAACATACATGTTTGTTTTTCTTTCCAGTCTATTCACGGTTCATCCAACGCCAATGTTGTGATGGAGGCATAATTTGATTAAGTTGTGTAACAAAAGAAAATCCTTACTTAATTAACAGTTATTCAGCGGCCAATTAGCTTTGCAGCAGTTTGCTCAAACCTGTAAACAACACCCTGTTGAACTCGCACCATCTGCTCCCATTGAACGGTGTCTACTAAGATGTCAGAGATCGAAGATCTGCCCAATCACTCATGATGTTTCCCACTACAACAATCTCATGAAAGAATGATGGTTCACTGTCTGAAATCTGACCTCATTGCAGATCAGTTTGCTGCTGGCTCACTCATTCGGTCAGTCAGCCAATAAAACTGATAAAGCTGAGAGTGAAATGGAAAGTAAAGTGAGTGTCCCCTTGTCTTGTCCCTTGGCATGTCATCTGCCGGCTGATCTGATCGATATGGCACAGAAGCCTAATGGCATCACGGCCACGGTTGTGATTAGCCGAGCAAAATGAGCCCAAGTGGGTCGCATCGGCCAGTATTGGAGTGCACTAGATCAAAAAAGATAGCTTCCAGCAAACTGCACTGCATGGCAACGAACATCGATCTGCGGCCAGAGCTAAATGTGTCTGTCTGTCCCTCTCTCTCTCTCCCTCTCTTTTTCTCTCTCTCACCAGCTGATGAGCACAAAATAGAACAAACTCAGTATTATGATTGATAGCTGCAGTAACTGGATGTGCTATTCACCCAGTAATCTCTGCTCCTGCCTCTATCCTCTTATCTCTGACGCTGTCTCTCTCTTTTTCTTTCTGTCTCTCCTTGTAGTTGTGAATGTGCACGTGTCCTCAGACAGTGTGACTGAGCAGAGAGGCGTGGCGCCGCTGTATTCGGGGGCAGACCTTTGCGTCACACACCGATGATGGAGAGGAGGAGGATGGACGCAGCACTGCTGCTGCTGTTCCTGGGACACCTTGCCACGGCGTTGGAGGTCCCACTAGACCGTAAGGCAACAGATCACACACCACACAGCACGTTCGTAGCAGAGAGTGTAAATGAGCTGATGTCAGGTCTCAGAGTTTATTGTCAAGTAATTTATGAAGCAAAATCAATGTTTTTTCTTTTATTTCCCCTCCAGTAGCTTTATGACAGGAAAAAAAATAACCCTTTGTCTAAAAGACCTCAGAAAATAGTGAGAAATGGTTTGCTTACCAGAGCCTGAGATTTCCTTTAAAAAATCTGACCAATCTAACACCCAAAGATATTCACTACTTTACTATCATATATGATATATATGCATAAATGACAAATGAAAGCATCAGATCCCCACATTTGAAAAGCAGAAACTAGCCACTGTCATTTATTTTTTTGATATATATTTTAGTTTAAAAGTTGACTGATACAATTATTTCACAATCGTGTTATCATTTCAGCTCTAATCACTTTTATTCTAAACATCTATATAATTGTTCAATACCCCCAAATTTGTTAAAGCCTGAATACACAGTTTGCAAAGGTTAATTGTGGTTTAAGTTTCACTGTGATATGTTTGGAAGAGTTTGATCAATTAAGTTGAGAAGATATACACTTTATTTATCAAGATTAAATCACATTGTCACAATCATTTCATGAGAAAAGGTAAAAAACATTTTATTCCAACTTTATGGGCAACAGTGTATGTACCTGTTACTTGGGTTAGACTTTTTCTGAACATCTGATATTTTATATTTGGGAGAACCTTTGTACGTTGTTGCCATAGTTTTGTAAAGCAAGCACCGTTCCTCATTTTGACTGACGGCGAAAGAGTGTGTCCCAGAATGACCAGTACAGCGGGATGCCGCCGTGGTGGTAGATCTTTTACATTTTGCAGCTGTTGACCACTGGATGCTCACATTTCTCAACTGGGAAAACTGGACGTGTTTAAACCACGTTTGAAGCAGAAATAATGCAAATGCAGATATTTGTCACGACTAATGTCCGGTTCTCTGTACTGTCATAATTTTTCTTTCTTGTTCGCTGATTCTTGGGAAAAACACTAAAGTTCTGGAAGGATGTAAGTCTCAAACTAGTGTGAATTCACTGCAGAGGTTGTGCTAGCAGTTTTTGTTGTGCATTAAATAACATATGTGATCTTTTCTTTATATTTCTGTATTATATTTTGTTTGTTTTATATTTTGAGATGCTGGGTGTGATTTGGAGTGGACTTGCATGCAATGGTCTCTTTTTGCTTTTTTTTGTGTGTGTGCTGCTGCAGTGGTAGAGCTTTTTCTGTAGAGCAATATTGCAAACAGCATGAGTTGTTACATCGTTTGTTTTGTTACACTCCATTAGTTATCTCCCCAGCACTGACAGGGATACATTAAGCATCGGATCATTACAATAAAGTGAAATGTACCTGAGCGTTCTGCATGCCTTTTTGCTGTTGCACATGTTATGAGAGCTTTTTGTGTGTGTCAGCAAACAGCCGTCTGGTTTGATGCAGTGTGGTAAGTCTGCATGTGATTGGTAATAACTGTTTGTACGGTCAATACAGCAAAGAAAAAGGCTTAGTTATGCAGTAAAGGTCACGGTTGAATATCACCCTCTTTCTAATCGCTTTTAGTGCCGCAGCCGCCGACCATAACTCACCAATCCCCCAAGGATTACATCATCGACCCACGAGAGAACATTATCATCCACTGTGAGGCGAAGGGGAAGCCTCATCCCAGGTAATGTGTGAGGTGTGATGTGTGCATTCATGATGCTGTTACTGAGAAAGATAATCCAGGCGTGGACTCATCCGCCATCTATCAAATATCATTTAAAAGCTTCAACTGACAGCAAGTCAAATTCTGAGAATTAAGCTTAAAATGTGACTGTTAAAGTTCTGGTTTATTCAAAGTTTAGAATAATCAACGGTGGTATTTCATTCCTGCACATGATGCCCTTGTCAAAGGCCCATTTTAGCTATAGCTTTTAAATCATTTGCCCCAAGTTATACCATCCTTCAACTATCTCTGACCTGCTGGCACCATCACTGCATGCAAACACATTTGTGTTTCAATATTTGCAAAGATCCAAATTGACAAAAATGTACCTCTTTTTTAACACAACACAACACAACACAACACAACACAACACAACACAACACAACACAACACAACACAACACAACACAACACAACACAACACAACACAACACAACACAACACAACACAACACAACCCTAAAACTAAGTCTTATATAACCAATCACACACACACATTTTAAGCTCTTACTCATTCCTAAACACTTAACATTTGTCTAACCATGTCTCAGTGCCTTCTATAAGCTTAGGCTTGTATTACCATATGTCATGCTGACTGTACTCTTCACCAGATTGCGATAACATCAGTGCTACACTCTTCTGATAAGAGCTGCTGGTCTGTGTTTTTTTCCTCAGTTTCTCCTGGACAAGAAACGGGACCCACTTCGACATCGACCAGGACACCAACGTGGCCATGAAGTCCCACTCTGGCACCCTGGTGGTGGACATCAGTGGAGCGAAGGCTGAACATTATGAGTGTGTGTACCAGTGCACAGCAAGGAACAAACATGGAACTGCTGTTTCCAGCAACATAGTTGTGCGACAGTCCAGTAAGTGCAGCACGGTCATTTCTATCATCTCTATCATTTCATTCTTTTCTTACATTTTCTTAACGCCATGAATAGCTCACATCGTTCTTTCTTCTTTTTCTAACAACTAAGTAGCGTTTTCCATCATACGAGCCCTCCTGGAAGGTAAAGGTTGCATGTAAAAAGCTGCATGTTTTACTTTGCGGGATGTAACAGTAGATAACAGCGAGTCTCCTTTTCCATCTCCCCTTCTGCGTATTGTGTTTCAGTATTCACTGAGGCACCATCCCTCTCATCTTGCCTCGTCACCTCTGTCACCGTGTTAGCAACAATTCATTAGCAACCCCATATTTCATTCCAAAGTATGCGACTTCTCTTCCACTGATGTGTGTATCCTTCTCCAAACAATCCAGGGTCCCCCTTGTGGTCAAAGGAGAAAATCAAGCCAATCGTCGTGCCGGAGGGCGTGTCCTTGGTGCTGCAGTGTCGACCCCCTGCTGGCCTGCCGCCTCCCATCATATTCTGGATGGACAACTGTGAGCACTTCAGCCATGGGAGATAAAGTTTTAGCTGAATATATGAACATATATAACGTATAACACACTGCTGCTCACGCGGGCTTGTGGCAAAATCATGCGTCTGCTCTCAGACGGTCTTTGTCAGTATTTGGTCCTAATGTTGAGAAATGCAAGCACTTTGCCACTGCAATTAATTAGAGGCTGCTAATAGTCTCATCCTTGATCCTGCATATTTAATGTTGTTACACTAAGTTTGATTTAATTAGTACTTGATTCATGAAATGTACGGATTTTAAAGCGTCAGTACACCAAATTACTAAAAACATATTCCCTCTTACCTCTAGTACTAAAAATCCATACATATGATTTCGATTTAGCGCACAACAATTTCACCAAAAGGACCATTTAGTAGCTTTTCCGAGCTTCAAATCTCCACTTTTCGTGAGATGATGTACTGTGTTTATGATGTTTTCAGCGGAGGAAGCTTGTGTGAGTAGAAAGCTCCAGGGCTGTCAACAGGGGCTATTTCTTTGGTAGAAAGACGCATGTATTTAAAGCGCCTCAACATATTTCATTTGCTGTATATTTCAGATTTCCAGAGGCTGCCACAGAGCAGCAGGGTGTCTCAGTCTCTGAACGGAGACCTTTACTTCTCCAACGTACTCAGAGAGGATTCCAGGAATGACTACATCTGCTACGCACGCTTCCCATACACACAAACCATCCAGCAGAAACAGCCCATCTCCGTCAGGGTCGTCAACCGTAAGTCTGACTGTGTGTATGTGCTAATGCCGTAATGAGCCAGCACGACTGAGACGACCGTAGTGTGAGTGTCTGTATAAAGTGTCGTCATGAGAGGCAGCTCATTCACAGTATTATGTGCTAGCATGACTGCGTAGGAGGGGAACAGTATTTGCTATCTCTGATCCAATCCTCTGAGACGCCAGCGGTCTTCATCCCACTGAAAAGACATATTGTCGCAGCTCTCATGGCGGCCTGCACTATCTGCCAGGCAGGCGTTCATTTTATTACTTCTGTGAGACGTTCTGTATACGCACTCTCCACCAACAACAAAGGCTGCTCTCATTCAGTCTAGCGTTTTGCAATGACATGACGACAGGCCGTTCCCACAAGATTCTTATTACTGTCATTCCTCATCTCTGACTTTTGGGGAATTTAAAGTTTTGTTCCGACCATTTTGATTATAAACACTCTCATGTTAAGTTGTCAACATATGTTTTTTTGTTTTTTTTCTTTCATGTGTCTAATGATTTCAACTTGTGGCGTGTTTGATTTTTCTGTTGTGTTACAGTGGATGCAATCAATGACACAATGGCAGCTTTTTACAATGACACTGATTTATTTAGTGGTGAGTTTTTGCACCCCCTAGTGTTTACCCCACCCCAATGTAGGGCTCTGAGCTCTAGCTCTTACCCACTAACACTAACCCTTCAACCCTTCAAGCTTTTTACAAGCTCACTGTTCATTTAGGGGTGAGATCTGGCACCCCCTAGTGTTTTCCCCCAACATAGAGCATCAACGTCTGGCTGTCACCCACTAACACTGTAACTCCCAAATCCGAGTATCCCAGTTAATTCTCTGTCCCTCTGTCACTCCTGCTCTGTCCAATCAAAACCCTTCTGATGACACTTCCTCCTATGAATCGCTTAAACTAGCGCTGCATGATGAATCCGATACTGACTGAGCTGATTGTGTAACATGGACATGAAGCAACATCTGTACAGCTTTGAAAATAAAACTGCATTTTAAAACGTATTACGTATTATATAAACTATACTATATAAGCTTATAACATAATTTAATCTACTTGGTAGTAAAAAAAAATGAATTTGATCCTAACGCAACTGCTTTAAGTATAGATGTGTTCAAATCTTCTTTCTCCTCTGCCTTTCCCTGTCAAACAGAAAGCTGTAATCTTCATTTTCCAAATCACTCCGTCCCTGCTGCCCTGCCTAATTTTAGAGCGCACCTAGTTGTTAATCTCTTTGTCACTAATCAATGTCGTCTCACTTCATTTTCTCATTGCTCAGAAGATCTTCACTTTGCCTCTTTGTTTGTATCACCCTATCTAATCTTAAAAATGCAAACAGTTAGGTTATCATCAAATTGTTTACACGCCAGGGTGTTAATTAATCATCATCACTGCCATCATATACATTTTGTCAGATTTTTTTTATCATTAGTTTTGCAGATTAGTTCTTTCCAAGTTTAGTAACAGTAAGCAAATCTTCACTTCTAATAATCAATTCTACATTAGGTTCATTTTAGTCTTTATTAAAACCCCGCAGGGCAAATGATTGCCAATAAACGCCCACAGAAAACAGTGCAATGAAATACAACATGACCATAAATTTACATTCAACCATAAAATATGAGAATTGTAGTCTGTAATGCCCGTAGAAGTGAGGTTTCATTATACCACAGCGAGGGAAGGATTGTGATGCGTCTGGTTCAGGCCTGGATCTTAATTATGTTATGAACTTCTGCAGAAGAGAAGCTAATAGTTTTCTTTGTGAATCTGTGTGTGTGTGTGTGTGTGTAACTACAGAAGACCCAGCGGACGAGAGGAAGCCAACCTTCCTCATCCCATCTGGCCACTCCACCTCCAAGATAGTGTTGAGAGGACAGGTGCTGGAGATGGAGTGCATTGCTGAAGGACTGTAAGTGAATGGATCCGCCATTACTTCTGTCCTAAAAGCCTCAAGTGCCCACCTGCTGGAGTGTCATCATCACTCTTTGTCTCCCCCCTCTCTCGTCCCTCTTCGGTTCCAGGCCCACGCCTGAAATTTCCTGGATCAAAGTGAGCGGCGACCTCCCAGCCAAGCGCACATCTTTCCTGCACTACCAGAAGACCCTCCGCATTGTGAACGTCTCCGAGTCAGATGCAGGAGATTACCGCTGCACCGGCAGGAATCGACTCGGCTCGGTTCACCACACCATCCATGTCATGGTCAAAGGTGTGTCAGTGATTAAATGCAGTGTCCCATCGGGCCATTCGTTCACCATGTGGCGGCACAGTCACTCCTTCTTTCTGTCTCTTTATGTCCCTCCGTCTCATAATTGATTTATGCGCAGATGACAACAACGTAGGGTGTTCAGTGATTAATTCTCCTGCCCTCCGTTGCGCTCTGTTCTATTTTCAGCTGCTCCATATTGGATCAGTGGAGCTCCCAGGAATCTTGTTCTAGCTCCAGGAGAGAACGGTGTGCTGACCTGCAGGGCCAGTGGCACACCCAAGCCCTCCATCACCTGGGCTATGAATGGCATCCCCATAGAGAGTGAGTGCAGCCCGTTCCTTTGTCTGAAACTTTGTCTGAAAATACATTTCTGCTTTTTCCAGCTTTGTTTAGTCTCATAAGAAACAGGATTTTGTTTTCAAATGCCAGATTTGTGAAAACCTTGGTACAGCAGAGCATTTTCTACCCTAATAGGGTTGATGCTTGATACTTATGACACCTGAGTTTGATACCGATACCAAAACTCTTTTCATGTCTTAATTGTGATAAACAATCACCAAAAGTTATCCCAAGACCATAGAAAGCCTCTCTACAAGCTTCATTCAGAATACAAAGAGCCACAGTTACATGTCTAAACGCTGTTGTCTGTGAACAGACTCGCCTAAGGATCTCAGCAGAAAGGTGGAGGACGACACCATCATCTTCACTGATGTGCAGACTGGATCCAGTGCCGTCTACCAGTGTAATGTCTCCAACGATTATGGCTACCTCCTGGCCAACGCCTTCGTCAATGTGCTCTGTAAGTTCATTACACTTGATCCATTTGTATCAGAATGCTGTTTTCCATTTACATTGATTTTACCGGTGTAATAACATGGCAATAATTGCTGCTGTGTCGATAAAAGCGGAGCCACCCAGAGTGCTGACACAAGCCAACAAAGTCTACCAGGTCATCAAAAATCACCACGCGCTGATAGACTGTGCTTCCTTTGGGTCTCCCATCCCTAAAATTAAATGGTGAGTTGATGAACTTTTGACAGAGGAAAGTGTTGTTTTATATTTCTTCAAAAGCTCAAAGTGGCTGCTCCTCTGTCTCAGGTTTAAAGAGAGTCGATCCAGCATCCTGGATGGAGACCCTTACGTCTTTCATGACAATGGGACTTTAGAGATTCCCATAGCTCAAGCCCACAATAGTGGCAAGTACACCTGCGTGGCCGAGAACACACTTGGCATCTCTGAGAATCACATCTACCTGGAGGTCAAAGGTGAGTCGATCCACACTGAAGATATAGTTATGATGAAAATAAGAAATAGATACAGTATATAAGAAATATATAATAAATAGCTTAAAAAAAAGCTTAAGTAAAATAAAAGTTTGAGATTTTGGTGCAACTAAATACTTAATTTATCAATCAGAAAAATTTATTCCTTAATCTTAGTCAATTAAATGTGAACCTAACCTCCTCTAACCCCCCCTCGCATCAGAGCCCACCCGAATCCTGAAGCAGCCGGAGTACAAAGTGGTCCAGAGGGGCAGGTCTGTGGTGTTTGAGTGTAAGGTGAAACATGACCCGTCACTCATCCCCACCATGACCTGGCTCAAAGACGATGGAGAGCTGCCCGATGATGAGAGGTCAGAGCTGTGTGAAGACGTCTCCCTTCTTAGACATCTACATTAGTGTTAATGGAGTTAGCCAATATTTAATTATCTGTATATTTTTAAGGATGTTACATATATTGGTGTATGCTTGTTTTTATTCCTTCGTCGACGTGGCTTTCATGTCCTGACGGGGAAAAAAGCTGAATAACTCCAGTGTCTGATACAACCAGATGTCGTGCTGAGCTCTCTGTATGGATGCTTTGTTTTGCAGATTAATCGTAGACTCCGACAGCCTCACCATCACCGATGTGACAGAGAACGATGCGGGGGTGTACACCTGCATCATGAACACCACTCTGGACCACGATTCAGCCAGTGCTGAGCTCACTGTTGTCGGTATGTGCAGCTTTGCAGAAGCTCAATTTCACTGACTCATAACACAAACTCACAAATTATTAATGCGTAACCTCTCTCCATCTCAGGTCTTCCCAGAAAAGTGAATCTGTCCAATAACTTACAGAACAGATTTCCTTTCAGCCCTTCAAGGTTAATTGCCTTAGAGTTTACTTAGGAGGGTCAGAGCGGATTTGGTCGACTATCTTGTCAACAGCATTAATATTTGATTGTTGCCTTCTTAGCAAGCCAGATAATCTTCTTTGTCTTCTTCTGGCTGACTGACCACTAAACTCCCTATTTCACTCCTGCCCTCCTACCTGGCAGAGGCCACGCCAACACCAGCTGTTGTCTCCGGTAAACCTGCAGCACACATGAGCACCCAGATGTGTTCTGCTGACATGGACTTGTGTTGTTTGTTGGATGTTTCCGTTAAGTGAAGCATGTTGTGGCCTGACGATTTATTTTTGTCAATCACAGAGCATTATCGATTTCTTGTTTTTGTTATGATTTACCAGCATTTATTCGTTTTGTCTTGAAGGTGTTTTTTCATACACTTTTCTTTTAAATGAATTGTATGTTTGTAAATTTTTTGCAAAAATGCATGAAGCTTGAATGCATTACACCACTGATGCAAACATTAAACATTCAGGCAAATGGGAAGCAATTTCCACTAACACTTCAATGCAAAGATAATTTGTATCTCAGACATCTCTCCATTGCACTACTTGGGATCTTTTCAAATGCGCAATTTCCCCATCGCTCATTTATTCCAAGCATGCGTTCCACTTTATCATTACAATTCCAACACATGAGCTTCAATTTAGCCTCTCTAGTGAGCCAGAGACTCTATTTCATGCAGCGTGATCATTGAAGATGCTCAGTTGAGCATCAGTTGTTTCATATGCATGATGCAGTACCGGCATGTGTATCACAGGGCAAATAACATCAGCAAATGGAACATGTAAAGAAATAGAGGCGGAACTGAGAGGTGTGTTTGGTTAAACCGATATACTTATTATTTATTATGATACTAGTATTGCAGGACAAAATGTATGTAACCAGATATCCTCTTTAGTTTTTGTTCATCTTCTTGTGGCATGGATACATCATATTCTGTAGCTGTAACTGTGTGTTGATGTTGCTGCTGTTTCTCCGGCAGAGCGACCCGACCCCCCAACTGACCTAGAGCTGACGGACCAGAAACAGAGGAGTGTTCAGCTCACTTGGACCCCTGGGGATGAACATAACAGTCCTATTCAGAGTAAGTGTTTGTGTGCACACACGTATGAAGGTGTACTGTATGCATCTGTGTCCTGTGTTGGTTTGGTAGTCTGTGCTATTACAATAAGTGAAGTTTTTTAAAGTGACACTTTACCAAATTCACATATCTCACCTGTTTGAAAGAAATGGCCATTCAGGAAGCAAGAGAGTCTACTTAAAAATTCCTTTAAGTTGCATTATGGGAATTGTAGGATCCAGTGTTTTTAGAGCTTGACCTTCTATGGAAAAGAGTCATTCCCTCGGCTGCTTTGATTTTGACAGTTTGGGAAATTGTGTCTGCAGTTACTCTTAATATTGTGGAAATGCAAAACTAAATCACTGGAGTAGCCCTTCAATTAATTATGTTTGACATTTATCTGATTCTCCTGAGCAGCCAGAAGGGATATGTGAACAAAATTAGAATAATCTAAACAACTTGAGTCCCCATAATTACAATCAGCCAGTATAGTATAGTCTGGAAAAGTCAGCGGGAAAAAAATCACCAAATCTATCGTGTGGAAAAAATCAAAAAACCCCGTAGGCCTGAACGGAGGCTCTAAAAAGATTATGGTTTCATCAGTGATGGAGGGCAGCTGAGGTCATCTTATTTCTTTCAAAAGTGTCCAATGGCAACAGCATAAAACTTCTACTACTTTTCTGCTGCCTATTAGTATGTGCAGCATGTTGCAAAACACACATGGCTAAATCCACTATTTCCTCGATGCCTCAAAGAACTGCCAGAGGTAATATATTTAGCTGTATTTTAGAAAAACATCTTGCTTTTTTCAGTTACAGTATCCCAAAATACCTTGAGGTTATTCATGCTAGTTATGCAAATATACTGTCAGGCAGTGTATTAAGTGTACGGTTATGTGCAACACTTGTCTTTTTTTTTTTGTTTTACTCAGAATTTCTCATCCAGTATGAAGACTTACTTCACCGCAGAGGTCACTGGCATAATCTAACCGATGTCCCTGGAACCAAGACGACAGCTCACCTCAAACTGTCACCGTTTGTCCACTACACCTTCAGAGTTGTGGCCCTCAATGCTGTGGATTTCAGCCGCCCTAGCTTCCCCTCCAGAGTGTACAAGACAGAACCTGCAGGTACAGACTCGGCTGCCTCGGCCCTTTGGTGGTGGAGTTTCTGATTGCCTCATGAAATCTCTGTAAAGTCTGTAAATGAATTCTGTGCATTCATGTTTTAATAATACATAGATAATCAACCAATCACCTCATGTTTTCTAAATACGAATGATTCTGTCTTGGGAAGCATAAGTGTTTTTTAAGGATTATAAGCTAAGATAGTATATCAGCTCCTTCATTTCAGAAGCAGATCAACATGTTGATGACTAAAAGCTTTTCCTTGGGGTAGCGTTTCATTCTGTCGTTATTTCTGTGTTTTTTCAGCTCCAGATGAGAATCCAACAGGTGTACAGGGATTTGGAACAGAGCATAATAATCTTGTAATCTCGTGGAAGGTAATAAAGTTGTGTAAGGCTGTCTGTTTTCATTCACAAGCATTTACTGTTGCTCAGGGAATACCATGAAGCATCAAAGTGTCCTTGTACTGTGAAGATGTAGTTATCACCCGGTCTCCTGAGCTTCCTCTTCTTACTTTTCTCTTTTCGTTCTCATCCACTAAAACCGCATATCATAGTGTGCATACATTTCTTTCAGAAAAAAGTAAAGTGTTGAAAAATAACTTACATTTAAAACTTCCTCCTCTGCAGCCGCTGACAGGCCTCCAGTCTAATGGTCCAGGGCTTCACTATAAAGTGATGTGGAGGCAGAAGGCTGTGGAGAGTGAGTGGAACGTTGTGACTGTGGCTAATACCTCCAAGTTCGTCGTGTCTGGAACGCCCACGTTTGTTCCATATGAGCTAAAAGTTCAGGCTGTGAACGACCACGGCACTGGACCTGCGCCTGCTATTGCCACCGGCCACTCAGGAGAAGACTGTGAGTTAGCACGACTCTTTAGACCCTTAAAATATTTACTATGTGCAAGAGCCTGGGGTGATGCAGTTGGCTGTGTATCCTACAATATTTACTCAGTATGTTTCCTTTTGTATTTAGCTGCTGTTGTGTTGTACTCCCTCTCTATTGTGCAGTGCCAGTAGCAGCTCCAGACAATGTGCAGGCCATGGTGCTGAACAGCACTCTGGCAGAGATACACTGGGATCATGTGCCCTCGAAATTAATACGGGGACATCTCAAAGGATATAAGGTATAGTACAATGGACCACAGGCAGTGTAACATGTACACCAATCCAACCAGCCACAATATACCCTCAACGCTTACTATACTAACTGTGTTGTGTAGGTGTACTACTGGAGAGAACGCAGCCTCCACAAACACAACCCCCACCACGTGGAGAAGCAGATCCTAACCTTCAGTGGGAACCACAGCCACGGCATGCTGCCCGGCCTGCACCCCTTCAGTCTGTACTCATTCAATGTCAAGGTCTACAACGGCAAGGGAGAGGGCCCCCCGAGCCCCACCCAGCAGTTTGAGACACCTGAAGGAGGTAGGACACAACTTTCATAAACTCTTCATTTGGATTGTCCTGTTTTAATGCTCATGCAGCTTCGAAACTAGTTGTGATGTCAAAAAAAAAAAAATCTTATTTGTACAGAGAAATTTTACTACTTAAGCAGATGAATGTAAAAAATGTTATCAACGTTGGGCAACCCACGCCATCAAGAAACCTTGATTCAGACACTGTCTCTCTTTAAGCATTCCTTACAAATGTTATTTTACAACCCTCTTTCGCTTGTCAAATTCATGTAAAATTTCATGATTTGTGTGTTTTCTGCAGTGCCAGGGGCTCCCACTTCCCTCGTAGTCACCAACCCCAACCCGGACTCTCTAACGCTCGAATGGAGTCCTCCTCATGTCCGTAATGGACGCATCACTGGCTACACCCTCAAATATCAGCCAGGTGAGGCTTCTTTTCAATATGACAACATCTAAGCCTAGTGAAAGTCACCTTCCTTCATGTAGTTTGTAGTTTTGTATGTCTTCCTTTTTCATGTCTTGTACTGTCATCCTGCTCAGGCTTAATTAAAGGTTTAGACTAGCCTGAGAGCATTTCAAGCAAGTTATTTTGCCTAAAATACGACACAAATTAACAAATCAACTTTTGTCACTTCCGCCTTCTATTCCTGAACCCCACACCTCCAAATGCTTTCATTTCCGCCTTTGTCATCATTGACACTCCAACCCCATCTACAACCCCCTCCTCCTTCTCATTCCTCTATTCAACTTACCTCACTACTTCCCAACTTCCATCCCCATCCCATCATTCTTGTCACCCATCCTCCAACCCTGTAGTCAATAACTCCAATGAGCTGGGCCCAGTGGAGGAGCTGGCCCTGCCCGCCAATGAGACCTCAGTCACTTTGCCCAACCTCAAGCACAGCACACGCTACAAGTTTTATTTGATTGCGAAAACAGTCAGGGGAGCAGGCCCAGCCATTTCTCAGGAAGCTGTCACCATCATGGAAGAAGGTAAGTCACAAAATGCAGACGACTAAAAGTAAATGACCTAAAAAGTATTCATGTGTCTTCAACTGCAAAGGTAGATGAATGTCTGAGCTAATTGATATGAATTATATCTTGTAACTCAGGTAAGAGGATCCAATCATGCCATTAATCTACAGATCAAATGTGCAACATGAAGTCCATGCAAAATTAAAACACTTCACGCTTTAGTATTATATGTGTTGTTTTTTTTAAAAAAAAACAAAGAAAGTTGGTTGTAATCTGAAGTGTTTTTGTGATCTTTAAGTGAACAACAGCACATTGATGTTGATGATTGAATCTACCTTAGACACCATAAAGACAAACGTTTACAGAATAAACCATGGTGTTCTGGAGAGGAGTTGCACAACATTTGGTTGGACTACCATTAAAGCTCACACAGGATTAAAGCTGATCTCTGTGTGTGCCTTCTCAAAGTTAGTAATTATTGGTTTGCATGGAAAAGTATTCCTACAACCACCAAAATGTTTCTTATTTTAGAGCATGATTTTTATGGTGTGTTTTCCGTAAAGTAGTGCAGTAACGATTAGACGATCTGTCGATTATTTGACAGAAAATCGATCGAATAGTGAAAATGATTTGTTGAAGCGACTTTTTTTTTAATGCAAAAATTACAGAAAATTGCTGGTTCCAGCTTCTGAAATGCAAAGATTTGCTGCTTTTATCTGTTTCATATAATTGTGAATTGAATATTTTGCAGTTTTGGAGTGCTGGTGGGACAGAACAAGCTATTTCAATATGTCACCTCCAATTATGGGAAATTATGATGCTTGATGACGATGTTTCACTATTTTTTCACATTTTATCAACTAAACAATTAATCAATTTAAAAAATGCTTGAGACATAAAATCGATGATGGAAATAATTGTTGGTTACCCCAACCCTAAATGTTAAAGCAGAACATTTGTCATGTCTTTTGTGTATGTGAAGTGTTCCTGGTCAGTACAGTGTACAGTATACTTTTCCATAGCATTATCATTTATTTTTGGCATAGCATGATGCACATAAGCTCCTCCTTCATGTTTAGTGGAACATGAGTGTGATTCATTTGCATTGTTACACAAGAGGACCCATGCTATTATAAACCCTCAGTCCAGTCATCTCTTATATTACAAGAGTTTGCTTGGCATGCCAATGAACTGTGTGCACTGTGTATAATGACTTCAGTGTCTGTGGTGTCCCTGCCTGTGGAAAGTGTTTGCGTCTCTGTGTGTGTCTTGTGTGTGGTGCAGTCTTTACCCCTCTCCATGTTGCTTACAGGAAACGCCAAAAGCTCTCACCCCATTGCACAGTCTCCTCCGCGCCATACTCACCAGGGTACAGATACTGCTGTGATCTTAGCACATTGCATGTCTGATTTGTTACATGATCAGCTTTGTGTGTTATTGGTATAGTTTCCTGATCTGAAATTGCTATTGTGTAAGGCTATGTAGATTGGAGTAAGAATATAATTAAATTAATGAAGTGCCAGTTATTGGATTGTCCTTTGACCAACAGACATATCTTGATGGTTGTCTTTTCTCTTGTGTGCTCAGCGCTGCCTGTGAGTCCTTTTGGGAACGTTAGCTCCTCGGTTGGAGAGGACGGGGCCCTGATCAGTTGGGAGTACTGGGGGCCGGAGAAAAACGTTTATGTAGAATACATAGTGAACAGTAAGCAAAGCAACACACCTTTATTTCTGTCAGTTCCACACGTAGGTCACAGGAGACTCCTACTTCAACATTGGCTTGCGCAGGTGAATAGAAATATTGGCAGTCACGTCGCTGCTGGCCCCTGCCAACTTGGGCCCAGATGTGATAAGCTCTCTGTGATTGGATTGCTAATTACCCAGTCCTGTTATTGACTGGAGTTGCGTGCGCCTCCCGTGACAATCATGCTGGAACTTATGCAGACAAACATCATAAAAAGCAACATTCTTGTTATGCCAGTTGATTTTGACTGAAGTGCTCTCCATTATTTTTATCCACCTGCAGTGAGGATAAACAACAAACACCGTGTTGTTGTAGTATGGCTCTCTCACACCTACTGTTTAGTGGATTCATTTAGGGAATATCATAATCACAGATCCCAGTAATTTAGAAAATGTCGTTATCAAAAACATTATCTTGTGATCATCAGTCAAACACGTTTTTATATTTAGCTCATCATCACATGTATAATTTATGGTGGCCCAGAAGATCAACGCAGCGCAACTTAGGAGAACACATGCAAATAGATTAAATACAATATGAGCAGCATTCAGAAAACAAGAGTCTACAGCCATGCAACAGCTCTGTGAGGCTGTCATTTTTCTTACCAAGGTACTGTACATGGTGCCTTAACCTTATCCGGCCGCTAGCGCAATGGATAGTTGCGCATGCCATCGGCCTGGGGAACCCGGGTTCGACTCCCTCCCAGTCCCGGCTACCAAAAATGGGCGAGGGTTGCGTCAGGAAGGGCATCCGAACATCCGAACGTGTAAAAAACGAGCGCCAAAATCTACAAGCAGATCATCTGCTGTGGTGACCCTGGAAGGGAGCAGCCAGAAAAAGGACAACAACATGGTGCCTTAACCTTAAAGGTTCATCATGCTCAAAACGAAAATATTAGCATGCTGATGTTTAGCAGGGATAATGTTTACCATGTTCACCATCGTAGTTTAGCATGTTACAGCTGCAAGGCTGCAAGTACAGCTGAGGCTGATTGGACTGTTGTGCAGATATCAGAAAACCAAATTTATCAAATTTCATGGCAGTTGAATATTTAACTAAAAACCACAAACGTCGACCTCATGGTGGTGTTAGAGGGAAAGTCAGTAGGATTCTTTATCTGGGCACCATGGATGTCTTTACATGACTTTCATGAAGTCTTTCATCGCGATGCATCCAGTAGATAAAGACATTTTTCGGTCTGGGTCTGGACGTATCAGCAGACTGACTGACAGACAGCCTAACATTGTCATCCATGAGCCATGCTCGGCTCAAAATGCTGCAAAGTGAGAAAGCTTAGAAAGAGTTACAAAACAGGTTTTCATGGGACAGTAAATATGGCAGGTGTGCTCACTTGAATCTTATGTTGTTTTGTAACTCAATTTCATTGTGCCCTGTGCAACTTGTAGCATAATTATATGGTTGTGTTTTCTGATATTGCAGCATTTCTTTTATAAATGCGTGTTGTTGTCGAGCTGATGAAATTTTGTTCTTCATCTGCTTGTGTTTTCTTAATTTGCAGTGTGTTCAGCTTCCAAGGCCACCATGATAATTCATTTATAGAATAGATAATTCCATGAATATTAACTATTTAAATCTAATATAGACAGCATTGCCTGTAGATTAATCCTGTATCAGTAGATGTTTTTCCAAAGTAATTAGCTCCCATGATGTCATGCTCTCCATGACCCATTTGAAGTTGTGTTTGCTCCCTCAAACATACCTCTCCTCATGAACGTCCCTCCTGCAGGTGAAGGTGAAAAGGAGTGGCAGAAAGAGCTTGTGAACAGCTCTCAGAACATTGTGCTGAAGGGCCTAAAGGGGGGCCTCTCCTATAGGGTGCGTTTGGTGGCCAAAGGTCACCAAGACCAGCCGCTCCACCACTCTCAGGAGCTATTGGTCACGGTCCCAGGTGAGGCAGTTCCTTGGTGGTTGCCTCCACCATCTTCTGGCGTGGCCTCGCCTTGCACTGTGTCGTGTGTAGACTGTGTAGTAGTTTGTGCCGTTGTGTGACTTTAATCCGGTCAAGCATGGGTTTAAAAGATGTGTTGTGGTCACTCTATATGCCAGGCATGCACTGTAGTGATATAGAGACAGTGTGTAGCAGCGTGCATGAGATTGTGTGATTGAATTTGAGTATAATTAAAGTCAGTCCTCTAGAATTGGTAATTAGAAAAAGTGGATATCATTCTCATATAGAAGTTTAATATATATTTAGTGCTATATTATCCAACCTAATACACCCACAGTAAACCTGCGTGTACAGTTTGTGTTTGTGTGTGTAATGTGTGTGTTCGTGTGTGTCCTTGTGTATCTTTGACTGTCTTTGTGTGCTCTTGTGAGAGGATAATTGATTTCCTACATCATGTACTAATGTGGTTTCAAAAATGTGCTCAAATCTCTGTTAGCTTAACCCAGGAGACTTCTAACTCCTCTAACATGAAAGTTGTCTGCTTTGGTAACAACAAGCGACCACGATGCACTCACAAACTGAAATCTCTAACAAGCACAGTACATACTAAGAGGATGACTTCTCCTATTTGGTTGTACTGTGATACTTATGTGTTTGTTTTAGCACATAATTATGGATAATTGTATGGATGTTTTGCCTTCCCAGTGGAAAAAGATCATCCAGACATAAATATTAAGTTTTCCTCTCCTCCTCTGGCCAGCTGTGGCAAGCAGACAGGTGGACATCGCCACACAGGGATGGTTCATTGGCCTCATGTGTGCCATTGCTCTGCTCATCCTCATCCTCCTCATTATCTGCTTCATCCAGAGGAATAAAGGAGGGAAATACCCTGGTGAGTAGTAGCGCAAAAACAACCATGGACACACTCAAAATTCAAAAGTTTGATGTTTAAAAGGATTTGAAGATTAAATTTTAACTTGTTTTAGGTTTGTTTTTTCAAATCAAATGTAATTATTCTGTTTAAACAAGAAATGTTTGTCTTTATAACAGTCTATTTTATCCTATTATACTACAAAACTTGAATATTAATATATCTTGTTAAAACAAAAATGTTGCTGATAAAAAAAACAACATATGGATGTTTCCCCTTGAACATTTCTAATATATTATGTAACAACAACAGACTTTTTTATTGGGATATGCTCATTCTTTGAAATAACAGGAATGTTTCCTGATTTAAATGAGCTACATGTTGTTATAACAAGAAAAGTCTCTTGTTAAAACTGAAAAAATTGGGATAACAAAATTAATTACAGGAAGTCATTATAGCGTAAAAATAATTGTATTTAAACAAGAAACTGAGCAAAAAACAACAACAACAATCACAATAAAAACATCTGTTCAACACCAGTATTCCATACAATATGCAATAGTACACATTACACTCACACGATTGCCTCTTAATTTACTTTATGAGCTGGTTTGTCTAAATTGGTTCCTCTTTTCACACTAGTCAAAGAAAAGGAGGACGCACACACAGACCCAGAGTTCCAGCCCATGAAAGAAGATGACTGTACTTTTGGGGAATACAGGTGAGAGAAAGCGCTCCGGCTTCTGGAGACCCCCAGAGCCTATTTTACCCATCAGTCCCTGCCCCGTCCCTGCTTTCTGCCCAGATCCGCTCTCTCTCCGGCTGGGCTGGAGCTCTACACTCCCTCCCTCTTCTCAACCCTTACAGCTGACAAGTAACTATCGCAGGATCACAGAAATTCAAAACAAGAAGAAGTGCTGCCCCTCATTTGAACTTCTACCGCCATGAAGCACAAGATTTTTTTTTTTTACGGGTTCTGGGACTTCCCGGATGCTACTTGTGTTGGACTCTATTGTGTGTGAGCTTGATGACATTGTGGTGTCATTTGAGAAGCTGGATTCTTCAGGTTCAAGGGATTTAGGGGTTTGAGAGTTTATTTAAAACTTTAAATAAGGCTGTCAGGAAAGAAAAGATATATATATAAGCTAGATTCATTTGCAACACAACCTAAACTGACCCCATTCCAACTGATAAACTACTCATATGCATCTTGTGTACAGTATACATAGTATTAACACTTTGCCTAGTGTATTGCTACTTACATACACAACCCTCATAGGATCGAAACTCAATGAAATGATCGTTCTTGCTAATTTACAGCATTTATCCAGCTATGCTTGTTAGCATCCTCTTTCTAGGCTGCTTCTCCAATCGCTCGCAGAATAAAGAAAAAAACAAAGCACTTTACTTCTGTATAGTTAGCATTTTCGAATTGTTTTTTTTATAAGTCGATTTATAAGATGGTCTTGCTTTTATATTTTATATTCCTTTTTGTATTATGTATACATAAATCTGTTCTATGGATTTTATGCTGTGATAAATACATATCGATATACGTATATATATATGTATACATATATATAATATGTGATATGCATGGTGTGAAGATCTGATATATGAAAATTTGCTCTAGGCAATAATTTGTTGATGGAATTATTGTTGAAATATAGATATATGGTATATAGATGCATATGGATCTTATATGAAATTATCAGCATGTTTGAGGGAAACAATCATCACTGAGTGTACAAGAGCTGGATAATTCAGTTTATAACAGGCCAGTAGCCATTCTGTAATAGTAATAATTCTTAAAGGATAAGGCTGGTGATATTGTACATCTTTATTATCGTCAACAAATTCTTTAAATAGACCAAAACCAGCATTGTATTAGTCTGCTTCAAGCCCATATTCCTACTGAAGACTTAAATCTTTATAACAGACCACAAATATATACTTTCATTTTTTTTTAAAGGTTTAAACGTTTTTTTAAAATGGGTTGGCACTGTTGTTTTAAGCAAAAGTTAATCAAACAGAAGTATATATTGGGGACTATTTTCAGCAGCAGATTTGTGGCGCTTGTTAGTATGTACAGCAGAAGGATGGCGTTTCTTTTTGTCAGACTTTGAACATACATCAGTCCTTGTCATTATGATTAATTCGTCGTTGCTTTTGGTCTTTTCATGGGATTTGTTTACAAGAAGAAAAATGTAGGATATCACCACACTTATCCTTTAAAGCACATTTAGTTTGTGAAGGTAAAATGAGAGACGTATTTACACTGCAAGATAATCTCTCATATGGACATCAACTCAAAGAACAAAGTAGACAATAAATCACAAGGCAAAGTGTACAAATATTATAGTGCCTTTGTGAGAGTATACTTTATATCCATGCTGTTTCATTAAGCTCAGCTGGAACCTTACAGTATGTCAATAAAGGCATAACTTAACTCAATCAAGCTGTTCTTGTTTGACTGCAGGAGAGCATACTGTGAGTTCAGACTATACACTTACATGGCATGTGCCTGTTAAAGTGCCACTCTTACAAAAAAAAAAGAAAAAAAATCTCCTCAAGCGTGTGCATAGTGCAATCATCCCAAGGAGAGACTGTTGTGTTGTGTGGGATCTCATCTGGATCTCCCCACCTGATCGCAGGGTGTAGGTCTCAGGAAAGGTAAGGGTGGGGACGGTTTGTGGGGGGTTGAGGGTCGCTGTTGCATAAATCTAGCATGTGAGGGGTGGGGTCAGTGGATAGTGGGGTCACCGTGGAGAAAAATGCTCGCTGTGTAAGCATCCCAGGTTTTTTCACGGCTGTCATCAAGTTTAACATTTGGTCATAAAGCCATTATCATGCACGCTGCATAGACAAGTCATCAATCGACGGCTTAACTGTGCCGGTTTTATCCCTAAAAATGCTTTTGCATACTGATTAATATTGATTCTGTTTCAATTTAAAATATTTCAGCATTATGATGGCTCAGTGATCTTATCTCATTGATGTTCAACTCATGTATGTGGAATGTTTTCAACTATCTGATATCCAAAGAAAACTTTCTTTGCAGATTTTCATGCATTTTGCCAATTTGTGATTATTATCATGCTTGCTTTGGGGGATGTTTGGCTGAAACCTTGCTTTCCAAGTTTTATTCACATCATTGCCTCGGATTTTCTGTTTTTCATCACAACCTGTGTCTGGGGAGCGGGGGGGTTGCTTTTGTCAAACACATTTACCACTTCATATTTGGTTTCAGGGGGAATTTGAACAGGGTATGATTGCTTGAGCTTTATTCCCCTGCTGCCTGATGGAAACCAACTAACCATCCATAGCTACCGTTTTTTAGACATGGAGCAAGCCAAATTCAAATTTACCTCTTGTTCACTGTTGCATATTAATGAAAGCTGACTAAATTACCATCTCGCATCAAGCGTCCAGTTGGTTTGTGGTAAAAGTAACAATTGGCAGTTCAGTGCTCCATCTAAAAAAGTGATTACTAATCTCCTTATTGCATCTGTCACATCATCTCACCTGTAATACCTGCATGTTATTTTCTCCTTCAGTGACAATGAGGACCATAAACCGTTAAAAGGGAGCCGCACGCCGTCTAATGGGACAGTTAAGAGAGACGACAGTGACGACAGTTTAGTTGACTACGGGGAAGGAGGAGACGGACAGTTCAACGAGGATGGCTCGTTTATCGGCCAGTATAGTGGAAAGAGTGCCAGCAGGGACACTGCTGAGGGCCATGAGAGCTCAGAGGCCCCATCCCCTATTAATGCCATGAACTCCTTGAACTCATTTGTGTAGCCAGTCAGCTCCTACACACCCGTGTGAAGCGGTGCGCTGATGGCTCTACCCCCACATCTCTCTTTGAGATACTGTTCCAATACCACATGGCTTTATGATCACACCTCCACTCATGTGTCACACATGACACATGACATACAGACACAACTCATCGAAGACGTTTATGTTTTCACTTGGAAATCTTCATGGAGAGGCTTTGAAACCTGCGCTCATTATGGTATATCCCAAGCAGCATTTAGGAAGGAAGTAGGAATTAGCTCAACCTGACATTTGATTTTAACAGTGCATGAAATACGTGATATGACCTGAATCCATATATTGATTAACACTTTGATATTAACAAGTGTTGCGTTCTTACCACAGATCTCTTATGGACTATGCAGTGCTCGTCTGAACTATATTTGTTTATGTCATTGGTTACTATATTACCTACTATGTTCAAATAGTAATCAGTGTCTACAGTAAATGACTTTTACTCCATGTATTTTTCCAACACAGAAGCTTGTACAGGAATCTGTATTTAACAATGTAATTCCTCCATGTAATTCCATCATGCATTTACAGCGCACAAAGCAGATCATGTACAGTGTATATTGTGTGAACTATCTGTAAACTGAATATTGGGAGCAGTGCATACAGCATGCTTGAGTCAGCTGCATTGATACATCCTCATCGGTCACCACTCTGTTGGATGACCAAACTGCTCCTATGGAGGAGGAAGCTGAAATACTGCATGTCACGTCATACGACCTCATAACCTTTGCCCTGCATGCAACCTTAATGAGTTTGATCTGAAGGCCAGTGGGGAACGCCGAGAGTGTGACAGCTTGCCTCGTTCCCTGCAGCGCTCCTTCAGCAGGTAGTGCCTTTTTCTTCCATACAACGTTTCAATTCTGAAGTCTCTTTCCAAAGTTCAATGACTGGAACAGAGGCACTAGTAAGACTACATACATCACATCCAAGGATGAATGAGATAAGCTTGAGAAGAGGACTCTGTGGAGGGAGGAATAATCCATATACTCTGGTCATTTTTTAAAAGACACCTCCCAATGCCTTGAGACACAGGACCGGCTCTGATTCCTCCGAGAAGCTAGATACACCCACATGAAACACTGTTAAAACCCTATCCAATGCATTTTTAAAGTCCGCAGTCATTATGTACAGTACCTGATTGTATTTCTGCCGTGTGTGAATGTATGGATATCTGTGAGTGTCTATGTGTGTGTGCGGATCCAGTACATTATTCAATTCCTATTAGGCAAAAAATGTTCACTTGTACTAACTAAACTTGAGGGCCTGGATGGGATCAAGATTTCTTTTCTCTTAACTTGCATCAAGTTTTTTTTTTAAGTCGTGTAGAGTATTTGTTGAATTTGTAAATACCTTAATTGATTGTTGTACAGGGACATGCAGCTTAAAAGGCAGCCTAAGAGGCAATATTGTGCATGACATGATTTAACTTGTTGATAGGACTGTATGAAATATAGAGTACTTGTAGAGAATAAATATATATATTCTTTTTTTTCTTGCTGTGCACAGTGTACATTGTACTGTAACTAACTGAACAGAAAATTGCATATAAATTTGAATTCTGTTTTCTGATTTGCTTGTCAGCGAGTTGCATAACTTTGGTATTGTACAACAACCTGTAGGACAGCGACAATATTAATTGATGCACAGAATTCTATTATTATTGGTTCTACGCAGTTCCAGTATCCTGCCAAACTGATGCTCTTTTCTGACAGTATTGCAAATGGTTTTGTATTTAAGAAACTTAAGAAAAATTTGTACTAACAGATACTTTCTTTGTCTCTATTTAAGTTTCTCCTTTTAGTGCAAGTATGAAATTCAAGCTTCTGGAAATATAATGAATGAATAAATAATTATCTGCTATAACTTGCGTTGTCAGACTCTTTATTGGAAATGGTATTGCCTCATTTAGAAATGAGTATGGTGCTGAGTGGCATAAAAACCATTGAGTCATAAAAACCCTGTTATTCAGTCTGTGCATGCTTTCTGACACATAATGTAAATAAATTATTCATTACATAAGAAATTATACCACATAATGCAGATTACATGCTGTTTCAGTATGATCGACTTTAGCCAATTCTATGATAATCGAAATAGAAATGAATGCAAATGTGCATGTAAGTGTGAAGTACTGGAAGTATTTAGCTCATTTACTCTATTTATTAAAGCGCCAATGCAACAATTTAAAAATCCTGATTAAGTAAATGCACAGAAGTATCCGCTAAATTTGAAATAAAAGTACTCATTCTTGAGCCCCTGTGACTGGCATATTATTGTTTATGATAATGCACCAATGTATAAGCAGCGTTTTACCGTAGCAGAATTAGTTCTGACTATAGTCTGAGTATAGTAGGTAGTTTAGCCCAGTGACTTCCAACATGAAGTTTAGGCCCCTTTTTTTTTTTTTGGAAGATTCTGTAATCTTTACATTTATCGAAATAATGGGGAGTTTTACATCTTTGGGCCTCAAAGAATTATTGACAAAACCATCTGAGAAGAGGTCCAGTTGTGATGGTTAAGGATAGGGTAAAGCAGCGGTCCCCAACCACCGGATTGATGATCAGTCTGAGTTTTATTTTGAAAAATGACCGGATTCTCTCCCAGTTACATCCGTCTGTGCGTCTGTGCCTCTTGACACAGGTGAAGACAGATCAAGACGCTCGTCTCGGTCACGTGATATGTTACCCCAGGTAAGCCCTCAAGCAAAAATGAGTAAAAAACAATCCCACTAATTCAGCGTAATGGTGAGTTGTATTTTTATGCACTTATATTTTATATCGGTGGTATCATTTTCTTTCGTTGTATTTATCCCCAACACCTTGAAGGCCGGTCTGTGAAAATATTGTCTTACATGAAACCGGTCCATGGCACCAAAAAGGTTGGGGACCGTTGGGGTAAAGGGACAGGGAAGGGAAGTGTCCTCACAACTATAGAAAGACAAGTGTGTGTGTGTGTGTTGGCATTGGACCAATACCATCTCTTGCTGCACATGCTTGGGATATATTTAGAGCTTTGTGGATCTGGAGGAAATGATGCTAAACAAACATTAGATTTCAGCCCTCCAAAACGTCATTGCAGACGCAGGTTAGACCGCTGTGGCACTAATAAAAAAAAGTCTCTGGGATTCATCTTCTGAACAAATTTCGTTAAACTGCTCTACACACAAGCCTACTTCTTCAAATGTGCAGCCATAACACCACCCTGCACGGTGAGCAGGAGCTGAGGGCTGTGAGAATATGGATGCCTACACCTGCCTCAGTCTCCTTAGTGCGAAGCAGCTATAGAGAAGCCTTATGGAACACGACAGTTGGGCTCCATCTTTTTGGCGCTCACTTGTGGCACTTCCACTTCTATTACAGTCATATTGTCAGGGTAATAGCGAGAGAGCAGCCCGCCATCTGGTGCATTATCACACATTAATGGTGTCAGGATGCAGGGAAGTCTGGTATCCAGTGTCTTGGAATTACTTTCTCTCCCTCCAGCAAGGACTCTTTGCCTTCTGTTCATTCAGGTACGCTGTTTCTTGTTCCTGGGTACAGATGTTTAGGATATTTCACAGGACTGTTCGTAGTTAATAACAGCAGTGACTGAACATGGATTGCTTCTCCACATATTTATGAACTAGGGTTGATGATTTTTTATATTTTTGCAAAATGAAGCCAAAGGCAGTTTTGTGAAGGATGAGATGGAAGCATGTTCATTTTATTTAATCCAAAACAAGTTTCTCTCACACTCAGCAGCAGTGATCTCTGATGACCTTCAACTACTGAATGATGATGATTCATCCATTTATTTATGTTTGACAGCTTTTCCCTCTTGACTTTACTGCCACCTAGTGATATGAGGCAATTACACCAGTAGCTGAAATAAGCAACAGGCTTTTAAATAGTGAAAAGGAGATGCCATGCAAGGCATGTGAGTTGGACTGTTGATAGAATTTAAAACGTTTGTTTCCATTTTTTATTGATGTAAAATTTCAATGAAACAACAATGAAAATATATTATGTAGAATCCACAGTTGGATGATGCCGTAATATATTAGATTTAAATCACAATATATGGAATTACCTTACATTTTAGCTGACAGCCTCTGAGGCTGTGAATTTGACCGTTTGTTGACATCCCTAGTCCTCAATTACAAAGGCCTCCTGTAGCTATCTATTTTCACTGAAACAGAATCACATTATTTGTCCGTCGATTGGTGATCATTGCCACCAAACAAGCAGCTGCCCCATTACCCTTCGGAACTCCACCCACCGCCCCTTCCTGCCGCTCCACGCTGACCCCTCCCTCCATCCTTCTCATTCCTCATCCAATCCTCGGTGGATTCATTCTGTGTCGGCCGTTTGTCTGCCATAGCATCCATTATCCATTCCCACCTCCTCTGTGTCCAGCTCCTTGATTTACTGCTGGTTTTATGTCTACCTCCAGTCTGCTTTTCAATGGGGAAAAAGATCATTACATGGTCTCGCTGTCCTGTTTCAAAACAACCTGGAAGCGTTAAAACGCATCATTTGCATCCCAGATGCTCAAGTGAAGGACGTGATCTTTGAGCGTCCACAAGCACCCTGATAGGACATTTTGCAGAACAAAAGGATATCAAAGGCAGGTATTAGAAAAATACTATCATTTTGTTTCTGATATTTTTTAAGTGTGTGCTGAGCTTCAGGGCGTCTGTTCCTTAAGATGTAAGTGGCAAAGCCTTTGTGTCCTTATGTAAATTTGCCCTTTTCTGGTGCTCTGAGAGCTGGGGAGGATAATTGTTTATGATTACTCTGTGACATTTCCATATGGCTGACGAACAGTTTGCCAACACACACACACACACACACACACACATCTGTCAAGAACAAGCTGTTTGGAGCCTGAATGGTAGGTTTGGTTTGTTTGAAATTGGAAACCCCAACTGTAGGAGGGAAATCACCCCTTCCAGTATAACGGTATCATTTCGTTACCAGTGTGTCTATCAACTTGAGGAGGCTATTTTCCCTGAGGGGGGGCCATGAGCCGATATGGTAGCAGATATCAGAATGCTTTGGAGGGATGCTACATAAAGTGAGACTGCTTTGTTCTATTGATCTGACACACTCTATCAACCACCACCCCCCCCTTTTTTTTTTTTTTTTATCATGATAGCACCAGGATTATGAGTCTTTCCACACCCTGGTTCCTACTCCCCATGCATCCCCCACCATGTCCCACGAGTATTTGGACTGGGTGGGTGGTGGTGAGTGGGGGTTACCTTGGATGAGCCCCCGTGGAGATCATTGGGGCTAAATCATATTTACCCTCACCCCTCCCTCCTCTTCCTCCCCCATATCCCTCCACCTCCTCCTCCTCTGCCAGGCAGATAGATGACAGCCACCCATTCTTTCCTCCAGACAGCAGGGTGTTTGCTGTTTCTCTTATCCACCCCAGAGACCGGCCTTGTAACAATGTTATTCACCAGTAGGATCTGTCTCTATTTGCACTGCCATGTTGTAAGAGGAACAAAAGTGTTTGTCTGAGGGTTGACTACACCTAGATCTCAGATAACCCAAACATAATAATATCCTTTTAGGCCTTGTATTATGGCGCTCTATTTGAATGTCATGAATTTCCTCAGTGTTACTGAATCCTTTGTGGAATGACATATTTTTCCACGACATCCCCTTGGGCCTAAGGTAATGTCTTCTTTCTTGTATATTCACACCAGCTCCCATCTCAAAGAAAATAATACCGTTTTGATGAAAAGTCTGACTAATACCAACAGCCTTGGGTAACAGCACAGCCAACTTGATATAGAGCTGTAACCTTCATATAAAGTCGCTGTCTGATCACTTTAAAAAGAACTTCTTTGATATATTCTCCCAAATTCATCCAAGGGGGCTAAGTCCTTCAATTAATTCTACCCTGCTCTTTCCCAAAGATTCCTGCATTATTTATGGGCCGCCGCCACAGCAGATTATTATTTGCTGTGTGGTGTTTACATCCAAGATTTAAATCTAATCCCTGGGGATTGAGATGGCCTCATGTTTGGATTGACACACGGGCAAGGCGTTGTAATTAGTAGAGGTGCCCTTTTGATATCAGCCTGATGGAAAACAGCCTGACAGTTAACATGCAGGCTGCAGTCACACTCATTTCTCATCCAACCATAGCCATGCAAATAGATTTATCTACTCATGTTTTAAGATTTCTGGCTCAAGTTTCTGGAAACACTTGAAATGTTATGCTGGATAATATCTCTTTGAAAGGGGTTCCTTGCCTCGGCACACATTTGTAAAAATTAAACAGCAAACAATCTAAATTAGGCTTTAGGGAATGATACAGTGTTATAGCTGGATACGCTTCAGGTTTAGTCTGTTAAGCAAAGCACTGTGTTATCTTTGACATCCCTTTGACGGGAATAATGACTCAAGTGTACTCTGAGACAACGGGTGAAGGGCAAAACAGTCTTGACCAGGCCAGAAGTAAAAGATACAGTAATTACTGAGAATGCAACCAGACAAGCAGACAAAAGTAAAGGGAGCAAGACAGGCAAAGGGTCTAAAAACAGTCAAGAAATCATACATACAACAAAAACAGGCAAAATACAGTACTCAATCTGGCAAAAAAGTGAATGCTTGGTGGGCAGTGCGTAACACTGGGACTGATGGGAAGCAGGAGGTGGTCAGGTGATGGGTTAGGGCAGGAAACAGCTGGTGGTTACTGTTATATGGGATGACAGACAGTTATTAACTCCGGGAAATTTATATTGTAGCTTCATTAAAGTGCACAAATGAATAATATATATGAATATATCTCAGCTCATATTTCTAATGTAAACACTGAAGAAAACAAACACTGGACGAACCCAACTCTGCTCTACTGAGCTCTTCAGCCTCCATTAACGTCTACTATCATGACTGCACAGTCACTGCATGGCTGAGTTTCAGCGGCTCTTATCATCGGCTCACATTAGCTCTTGTGTCCTGTAACAAATCTCTGATAAACTCACTTTATGATCCCTGCCCAGCACCAAACCCCAGATGGTTAAGAGTTAACAAATGTCTAGTGAACACAGCTCTTCTCAGGAGCTAAAGGAAACTAAAACAGAGCTAAAGCACAGAGCAAATATTGGACTTCAAACTCCTCAGAAAGACGACTTCAGATTAAAGCTACTTGTCTGTCTGCTGGATTTTAAAGTAAGTTAGCTAGCTAATTGTTTGCTAACCCGTAGGCTACAGCTTATTTGATTGTTTGTCCTGCCCAAATTGTGACATAAAATCACTTCAGCTTTTAGTTTCCACCACCAGTACTATAAATGAATTTTAAAAAATTAGTAGTATTAATGATACAATGCTGAACCTCAATTTCAAACACACAGGAAACTTTAGCTAATGGCTACCAACTGTAGGCTTCAGCAATTAAACTAGCTTAATGCTAAATGAATATTGACATTGTGGATGACACTGCACTGTAACATTACAATGTGGACGGTGCAGTATGTCTTATCATGAAATTACCTGTAGCATTTAAATAAACATATCAAATATATTAATAGCGTTAATGTGGACAGGAGGATTCCCTTTTTCATGGATAAAACAATTTGCAATTAAAGAATGCATTGACATAATCAGCCTTTTGATCATTTTGACAGGGGATAGTGGGAGTCAGTGGTGATCAAACATGCATTAAATTGCAGGATGAGCCCTTAAAAATGTCCACAATAAGATGCTTTAATGGTATAAACCTTCCCTTAAAATGTTGCATCAAATCAGTGATTTTAATCTGTAATCCGCCAAAGATAAATGTCACCCAAGCCGAGCTCACACACTGAGGCAAACTCAATTTAGAGTAAAATGTGTAGACTGAGAGATAATAAAGGTTTTTTTTATAGGCATTAACTTTTGCCCCATCCTCATGTGCTGGGGAACCCTTGGTGGAGCTCAGGAGGCACCCGGACACCACAGTGGGAGCCCCTGCTCCTCGGTCCTGAGGAACAGGCAGGTCTAGCGCCCCCCTAAGTTGACAGTGATAACCCTTCATCCAATCCACGGGGACAGGACCGCTGCTCTGTCAGTTTCTTTCCCCGCTCTTGAGCGCCCGGCGATGCGGTGCTGAGCAGGTGCGAGCATCGGTGAAGGACACACGGACGGACGGACGGACGCGTTTGCCCGCTGCGGAAGGTAAGAAGCGAGACACAGCACCAACATTTAACATTATTCCCAGAGAAGCCGGGCGCTGCGTTTTGACAGCTGGCAAATCAGTGTTGTTTACAACAGACTGAGTGGGATGCGCGGATGGGATGGAGCTGATGCGGCTCCCTCTGCAATGCAGAATTGCGAACGATTTGAGGTATGAAGAAACTGCATTTGGCGTTTTTGGCGTCGTAGTGAGAGATGACCAGAGATACCGTGTGTGTGCGATATCTGACTCGGCGTGGCGTGGCGTGGTGGGGATGATGCTGATAACGTGAAGCTGCTGCACATCCTGGCAGGCACTTCCCTCCCAAAAAAATAGTCGATGCACAGAGAAGATGTAAGGGGTGTTGTTGATGCCCTTTCTGCGTGTATATAGATGCAGCACATCTGCTTTCAAGTAATAAGTCTGAGTGTTAAATTCTGCAAGAATTAGACCACGCCGGAGGCCATAGCATAATAGCGCCGCACATACCGATGATTCAAACTGACGCCTGCCTTATAGCCCAGAGATTAGGAAGCACCCGACGACTGTAAACACTTTCATCTGGGGTGGAACTAAAACGCATGTCCTGGTGTTAGTGCAGCGGGGGGATTGAGGCATATGTTCCGGCCCTGTCATCTTTCCTGGCACATTGAGCCGTAGTGCTTAGTAATGGTCCATTGCAGGGTGATTCTGTCAGGATGTCAGGTGCTGGAGAAGGTGTCATGGGCGCGTCCTGACTCACCACACTAGGCTTCAGTGGAGAGAAACTGTCCGTGCTACATGTTGCCAAAGTAAGGTCTGGGGACTTGCAGAAGTCTGGAGAGATTTCCTAAAGGTCTTTCATCATTTTAAAACATGATGAAGAGTTCATTTTTCTTTTTTTTTTTTTACTGTTTGTTTACTCATTGATGATTTAGTGAAAAGGGATGATGGAGATCTCAGTCACTGTTCTTATAACCTAACACAAGTCATGCGACTTGGCACTGATTGATTGCCGATGACAAACATTGGAGATGCTGTCCTTCGAGTTTATGAAAATATTACATTTGGTGTTTATTATCATCCAATCTTATTTGATACCTGCCGTGGCTCTGGTCTCCGGCCACATGGTGAAGTTTGTCTGCAACTCAAGATGTCATCAAGATTGCCATCATGACCCAGTCTGTCACATAATGGGTGTATATTTAGATAAAGCATGCTTATAGCTTAAGATTTTTGCTCAATAATGGCTTGAATGCATTGTTTTGAGCACTGTACCCTTTAAGAAGCCGCAACTTTGTGGTGTAGTTGTGATTCTTGGTACAGTGTGAGCAATAACGCCAAACTAGAAGCGAATCATGAAATCTAATGGACTTCTTTATGTGCTAGCAGCTCTAGAGTTATATTGCTCTTGTAATGGGCAGAGCTGACTGAATCAGCACCTGGTATTTTGAATTACTGGTCTCAGATTAAGAAATTAATGCAGGATAATGAACAGGATAAATAGGTAGTTTGTTCCTCATAGATCTTACAGTGGGCTCCTGTCCCCACACTTGTTATCTGTTAGAATTTCTTTTGCTCACCCAATATGAAAATATGTATTTCCAGATGATCAGTTGATAAATGTCTGACCACTTTCTGCTCCTGGGCACTGTGCCCAAATGTTTTTGACCCAAATTTTCATATTGTCTTTTTTATCGGCCATTCGGGGGCATGTGTGAGATTCTTCACTGTGTGTTTGTCCCGATGAATCTGAGCCATAAATGTGGCACGAAATGTCAGAGGGATTCCATAGCCGCCTGTCAGGTGGAGCACTTTATGAATCTTGTAAGCTGGGCTGCTGCTAATGCATCCTGTGCTGTCCTGTGCACACCCTGAGGACAGACCCTCTCCCTCATTCTAGGTGAATGGATTTACTCTGCTCAGAAGTAGGCTAACCTACTGCTCACAAAGGCATCATCTGAGATTTTTACCTTGCTGGACAACGAAACACGTCTCAATATAGAGTTTTGGATTTTGTAATAAGCAGATCTGTGCCAGCACATTGGCTGTAGGGCTGCAGAGCCGAGCCTGCATGATGAGGAACTTTTTTACATAACACAGTGCCCTGCAAGACATGGCTGTTCTGTGATGCATTTCAAGGCTACAGCCTCAGCCTCCATTAGCGTCATAGTCAAACGACTCAACGTAACCATAACACTTACTTCTCCTTTGGTTGGAAGCCTCAGTCACACACATCTGTCATTTATTCAGGTAGACAGGTTAAACTCACCTGAGGCAGAAAATAGAACTGATGTCAGCCTCCGCATCTCCACTTCATTTTAAGTCAGCATTTAACTTATAAACATGAGGCTAAAGGTGAGGGAGATTGGTTTCACTCACCTGGTGTAAGAGTTTGTTTAGATTCAGCAGGACAGTGTTTTTTTTTCCATTTTCCCATGTCCCTTAAACATTAATGTCTTTATGGTGCTCAAAGCAGAGCCTTGGATGTTTGCCACGCATCTAAGATCAGAGTAATTTTAGAGTCGTTTTAGGAGACTAGATTTGTTTTCCAGATGTCCTTGAGAACCGTGGGTGACAAATTCTTGGGCAAAGAGTCAAAGCATTAGCTCAAGAGAAGAAGAAAGATTTTGCTTGTGATTTTGAAAAGGCTCTAAACTGATTGGCAGCCTTGGCATTTGGCAGCAACAGGGTTAGTTTGTTAGGCGCTGTTTGTTCTGTCATACTGAATGCAGTGTCAGTCATGCTGGAGGGAAAACGTCTTGTAGACTTGTTTCATTGTAAAAGTGAATGTACTAGAAGAGGATATAGGGAGAGGAGACAGCCTATTCACGTGAACATTTGTGAGCAGGAACACACAAACACCACCCTTTATTGCTGCAACTGTCTTCTCTGCCCGTACAAGTGCTTTTCTCTGTCCTGCTGACAAAACATGTGATGCTCTTGTCTTGATGCTTCCTTTAGATTGCTCAGCAATTTACGCACCGGCGATCAATAGCGAGATCCACTTATGGTACGGCAGTGAGGCAGAGACATGACGTCTACTGTGTTTGCCTGGAAACAGACCTCTTCTCTGTTCATGCCTGAGGAGGAGAAAGGGCCTCAGTCCCCCATCTGCCATCTTTGGCTATCTGAGTACAGTTTGCAGTAGGCCTGCCATTGATTCTGCCACTGTGGACAGCTCCCTGTGCTCTGCATGCTTGTGACCCTTTAAATCTTACGTGTAGAGACTGAGCAGCCCACAGGTACAGTGCACATTTGCATCCCACTTGTTGATTATTTGTCTAATTTGCGCAATGTTAGACTAAAATGTCAATGCAGCTAGTTGTTTTATTAGGCTTTCAGATAACAGTTTTGTTAATATCATGTTGTAAAATGGTGGCACTTGTTTGCTAGTAATCAAGCTATTTTGATAATGATTCTTTTAATTTTTCATGAAAAAAAGCCACACTTCCTGGTTCTGCTTCTCAGATGTAAGAAATTGCTGCATTTCCTGTCTGATGTGATAGTAAACTGAGCTGTGATATTTTATATACCAAACAATGAATCCAGAAAAATGGTCTGACTCAGGGGTAATGACTAATCCTGTTGCAGCCTTCATGCCTCTGCCAACATTAGCAGCTAGCTGTATCTTTTGAGCACCTTATATTGTTTTAAATGTAGAAGACTTTCCAGTCAAATCATTCATTTAGTTTGAGTGAATAAGGTGTAGTTGCCTGGGCCAATGTTCTATTTCTGTTGCCTACTCGAATCTAATGATCTCAAATAGTTGCTCCAGGCACTTCAGGCGGCTAGTTACTTTTAATGCCAGAACCCAAATGAATAATTATTCAGCCACACTGGATTAAAGTTATAGTGTGTGTGTGTGGATGTGCACAAATGCATGTATGTAAGTGTGACTCATCTAGCTCTTCTGCAGTACATGATTTGTGTCTGTCATATCAGAATAAAATCCAGCCTGCATAAATGGCATTTTCTTGATTTGCACAAATGCAGCACAACGCTGAGGACAAAAATAGATTTATTTCAATGCAACTGCTGCCTTTTTGTCTATTTATAGCATTAAAGCTCTTGGACAAAGACGTTATTCATGTACTGACAAGGTAAAAAAAAAAGTTTTTGAAGAAATGGCTTGGTTGTAAAAGCATCTGAAATCTAACTCCCTCAAGATAGAACTTATAGTGTCTTTTATCATGGAACATTTAATCGGTTCTCCTTCTCTTTATCAGTGTGATTTTGTTTGTTGATAAGGTGCTGAACTTCCTCAGTGGCTCACGTGGCTCCTCTGGTTTGCCAAAGTGATGTCTCATTCAAAATCTGATTACTCTGTTTCCATTAAGATAATGTTGACCGGACAACGAGATTGTGGTCAGAAATTTCCTGGTATCTCCCCCTGCCACTCTTGGAGGCAATAAGATGACATTGATCAATGTCATGAAAGTGTTATCAAATGGGTAGAAGTTTCATGTTCAGTGACAAGTCTTAACCAGTGGTCTGTTGGGGCGGCTGAAAATGATAAGCCCAAAAACCATTATTGAAATAATAATGAGAAAAATGTCACCAAAACTGATTTCTTAAAGAGGGTAAGTGTTTGATTTACTGAGTAATGAATTTATTGGTTGGAAGGGCATCAATGTGACTGATTCTAAATGCAGAGTTTAAACTAGTGAACTTGAGACATTATTTCAGCTGCATTTAAGGACAATTAAAATCTGTAACTAGGTTACATTTGACAAGATTTCGCTTCCTATCTCTGATTCGTCGCTGAGTTTTCTCTGAGATATTTTTAGACTTTACAATCAAAGTAAATCTTATGGGATTTATGGACTCAATTAGAAGGAGATTACAAACGCGTGCCCTTTGACTGTCAGTATGATCAGCCTTTTTATTTTTTTCAGATATAATGTTTGACTTCCTTCATTACAATGTCAGCACAGAAAGTGGTTTGTTTGCTAATCAGCAGGACAAACCTTATCTTGCTTCACTGGGATGCATTCAGTTTCCACAGGAATGTGAAGAGTTATTTGCTCATCAAATAACTAATTGAATTATGGTTGTTGTTAACCAGTACCAAAGTGGTTTGTGTTTAATAATGATAAGAATTAAAAGTGACAGTACTGCAAGGTTAACAAGTTCAGAGGACAGTTTTCCCTAATTAAGTAGTCACTTATATGCATCTAAGTGCGAATGGGCTGTAATTAAACTACTCAAAGTGTCAGATTACCTCTTGTGAATTTGTTTAACATTTCACTGAGCAGAAATATTGTGTTACACACAGTGGACTGACTTCTCACATGGGAGTCTTGAGCCATCTGTTTTTGTGCCTTCCTATGTGCAGGCAGATACATTGTTTACAGGGCTGTTGAGAAGCTGTGCAGTCAAACACTGTGCTATTTTGGTCCTGTACGAGATGACTTTCAATTCCATGCAATTTAAAAAATCAGTGGAATGTTTCTGACTCATTTCCTGGGATTAGTGCCTGTTTTGGAATGTAGAGAACATCTGCAGTGGTTAACAATTAAATTTCTCATTTGTTTTTTTTTATTTTTGTGCCTTTCACGGTGCTATGAAACATATTATAGAGATTAGATCATAATGAACGATATAAAGACCTTTGAGCAAGCTGTAAAATTGAGGGATAGCTGGGTGGATGATTGAAGGTTGGAAATAATCGTTTTTGTTGCTGGCAAAACCTTACCTATACAACTACATACCTCTGACATTGTAATTTATTCCACAATCTTAACATGATAGCTAGTATTTAGTATCATTTAAAAAAAAATTCGACCTCTGTATCCTTCATTATGGATATGCATCATGGTTTAATCCTATTTAATTTGTGTTTGTCATGGGATTGTGAAATCTTTCTGTAGTTTAAACGGCTTGTACTGTATCATTTAGTGTTGGGGACAAAGAGCAAGCCCGATGGTGCAGGGAACTGTCCAATTAGGTTTGAAAACGCACACAAGCCACTCTTGGGGCCTTTGAGCAAGGCGTGTTGCTATAGCGCTGGGAGTATGTGTGGAAGACAAGAACACACTTCATCTACATGCTAGTTCAGCATGCAAAGCTCCCGAGCCTAACCACGCTCCTCTGCTTATACAACCATCCTTTATATATGTCGTTTCTCATAGAAACCCGGCATATGCTGCCCCATAGTGATGGTGCATGCTGTGTATGGTTGACAGCTCAGCTCTGTTACTGAAGTAGCATACCAAACTAGAGTCCCAACCTCCCCACCAGTTGAAAATAAGAAAAGACAGAGAGGTCAAAGGGGATTCTTACACTAATCAGAAACGTCCTTGAGAGGCATACTAGTTCTTTAGCTGGCTGACCCCTAGCCTTCTGTGGGAGGGACTGTAAGTGTGAGAAGTGTATGGATAGAAGGCTAATCGCAGAGAGAGCCCAAAGGCGAAGGCCTCTTGGCACGTGGAACGAATACTGAGGAAGCCGAGCTCTTGGGAAGCCTCATTATACATTTAGGGGCGTCCTGTTTTCCCTCTCTCTGGACAGCTGGACAGCTAAATTGTTTGTGGATCAGTAGTTTAGCTTCCTACCGGGTCCACAGAGTGAGTGAAGTGCATTTAGGCCCAAGAAATCCCATTACGCTTGGCAGAGATGAGAAGCATAGCACTCGGGGCCTCAGCAAGTGCTATCGCTATGCCCATTATTCAATCTCCCAGTTTGTTTACCTGCAGTGCTTCTGCTGAGACCACCCATGGTCGTTTCACGCTCATGTTATCAAATTTCTTTCGATTCTGTTTTCTTAGCAACACCAGTTTCATCCATAAATGTCCCATGATATTCGCATTTAGTGATAGATTTTCAAAATGATGCAATGTGCAATGTATTTTTAAATCTCTTACTGGATGCTGTCATTTCCTGGACACTGCCTATCACCGAGAGAGCTTCACTAGTGGGATGGCTTTAAAGTCATAAGGTTGTGTTGCGCTCCCCTCAGACCAGCTGATTGTGTATTGCTTCTTATTATGACCGGAGTTAGGCTGCTGCCTAGCTGTATTGATTTAAAATGCCTGTGGTTTTTCAGTTCAGCTCTTTGGCTATGTACAAGGCAGAAAGAGGAAAGGGGGTAAAGAGAGAAGGAAGGGGGGTTTGGGGGTATAATGAGAAACAGACAAGAACAAAACATTTGGAACTCCCTCGTCATTCTTTAGATCAGTGTAACCAGAAATAAAAGCTGTGGCTGGTGCAGGGTCTGGGCTGTGGGCCGCCGCTGTCCTCTCCTGGCTCTCTCGCTGTGCTCCCGGTGTATTTGTGTTTCGCTGGTCAGACTCCCAGCCCCTGGGCCCTAGGCTGCATCTCTACATGAAGAGCCCATTGATGTGGTCAACATTAGCATTCGGTGTAGGCGAGCACCACAAACAGGTTGGTTTCCCGTTTCACACTAACAAACCTGTTCTCTCTGGATTCTCTCAAAGGGTCTCAAATCAACCCTCTTGTTGCATAGCTAATGAGTGTGGATAAAAGAGGTCAAACAATGCTCATGTAGCCCTCTTCAGTCCAAGCAGTGTACACTTTGTATGAGACTTCGTCCTGCCAACTGCCATGTCAAGACAACACTATTTAGCTGGAGTGACACTGTCACATCTGGCTCACAAACTCACAAGGTGATGTAACCACCTGCGTCATGTTTTCTGTGGGACAATACACCAGCACTAATAGCTTCCGACAAAGTGCTCTCAAATGTCCCTGAACAAAAGTTGTTCTTTTCAGTTGGCATTTCATTATTCAGATTTGAACCCAGCTTTCTGAGGAAATCTGGCTGACTTATGCATGAGACTTGTGCACTAATTATGCTGCAGATTCTTTTCCCTGGCTCAGTTTGTAGCTGCAGGAGCTTCTGTTGCAATCTGCTAATTCATGTTGCTGCCATTATTCTCACAATTTTACTTAGCAACGGCAAATTGCCCCCGAGAAGAAGCGGCTAATATTAACACATGAAAAATAACACATGCGATGTTGGCGTTCACCATCTCTGTGTTTTAATTATCATGAGTCAGACTAGTGCTTGGGCAAGTCATCTTGATGCCAAGAGAGAGGGAGGTCAAGAGAGAGTAGGGGAAGCCAGCTTTCCTAATTGCTTTCTGTTCTACAGTGCCATTGACCATTTCAGCCTTGCTGTAGACGAATTTATATGAACAGTAAACAGGCAGATAATGAAGATGTGAGTGAAGATACCACCTTTATTATTCTCATTACTGCCAGTCTAGACTGAGGGAGGTGCCAGCAATGACAACATCAATTTCCTGCCTGACTGAAAATATCTCTCACATTGTTCCATGGAGAAAAATAAGCCATGCATGCATATTAATAGAGTTTTTGTTTTGAAGTTCAGTAGGACACGATGATGGCCAGAGTCCATACTGTATGTGAAGGGCCTCTTGGTGAAATGTGTCAGTTGTGGCCAGTGTCTCTGGTTGGATTATTCATAAGGAAGGTGTAATGGCAGTGGGTGAAGGAAAGGGCATCCAGAGGTGAATCTGACTGGGAGAAAGAGCACTCAACTCTTTTTTTTTTCCTGTGCTCTTTTCACACACACACACACACACACACACACACACACACACACACACACACACACACACACACACACACACACACACATAGAGACACACACCCCCCCGCCTTTGCGGTACTCTGACTCTTATCTGCAACACACAGCTCCACTCATGCTGCACACACAGGGCCATAGTGTGAGGAGGACAGAAAGAGTGAAGGGCGCAGCGTCATAGTCAGGCAAGCACACATACACCCACCTACACACACTCACAAACACACAAACATATGCACAATGGATAGAAAGAGGAGGGGTTGTACTTTTCTTAATTCCCCTGCAACAGAGGACAACAAGACAAAGCAAAACACTGCTCTTCTATATGACTGAAGGGGGATGGAAACGATTACATGTTGAGAGACTGCTGCAGTACCTAATGTTATTCACAATGACCCATTATGATTTGACTCCAGTACAATGAAATAAAAAAGTAGCAAAAAATTAATGCCTACAACTAATATAGTATATATTACTATATATGCTACACATATACATCAGTCTAAGTAATTGATAAATCACATTTCCCATTAAAGGTTTTTAAAACACAAACTGGGAATATTATCATGGATAAACATTCAAAATGTGTAAGCATTTGCCAATATACTTGGCAAATACTACTATATACTAGTTTGAGATTTTAGGAAATAAGCACTTCTCATGCAAAAACCAAAGTGTGAAATTGACATTATGTGTTTTTATGGACTACGTCTTAGCCTGGCACAGTGACGTCCTGGGAGTCTTATCACCGTGAGGTTGCCAGGCAACCAGCAGAGACGCCAGATTACCTTTGGACGCCAGGCTAGCTGGATAAATGCCTGAACCTCTGCTCCCAGCATTTATGCTAAGCTAAACTAACCTTTCCCGAGCTCCAGCTTCATATATAATGGACAGACATGAGAGCATTAATCTTCACTGCGGGGAAGCAAGTGATTTCTCTAGATGTCAAAGTAATCCTTAAAAATAAAAATTAGAAAATAAACTGAAAAAAAACCCTGAAAATTGGCAATTATTATAATAATAATTTGAGATCTGCTGTATAAAATAGTATAGCTTCTTTGTTAATTGCCTTGAAGCAGAGTAAATGCAGTTAAATTAGGCACAGAGTAATGGGACAAATTCTTTGGAGAGAAATAGCGCCATGAAAGTTATGAAATCAGTGCTCAGAGCTGTAGTTTTATTTTAAGCGCTGGCATGACTAAAACCCGGCACAATGTAGGTGAAAGCACCCTGTGAGTACTCTTAGGGCAGTGAAGCAAAGCATCTGTTTGAAGCATAATATATGAAAAGTCTGTTAACCTAGTTTAGCTTTCTTGCTACAACTAGAGGGAATGTAAGTTTGATTACAAATGCTGTAAATCATGTAGCTGCGTGGGTTGTCTCAACAGCAGTTGGACTGTGTGCAAAAAGCTTCATCAGCTTCAACAGTGAGGAGATAAATTCCTTATGTAAAGTGATAATCTTGTGATCTGAATGCCAGAAAGTCCCACACATCTGCTCCTCCTCGCGCTGACACAGCCAAGTTATGTCATGATGTACCAGTTTTATGTTTGAAGATTTCCATTTTTGAAGAGACAGCGTTTTACTCTAATCCAGTCGCCGAATTCGACTGTTGATCGTGACATAAACACTCTTTATCAATACATCTGCCTCTGTTCTTCTGTGTTGTTTAAGTGGGCACCTGCTCTGTGTTATGAGCCATGATCACATGGCGTGACTTGGCCAAGAGGCACCAGATGACTAAGGTCTTTGCCCAGGCTGTGCTCATTGTCAGTCGGCACACACGCTGCTTTCCAACGGGCCTTCTGACTGTGGCCATGTGCTCGGCAGTAAACACAGGTGACTGGGTTTGTTGACATGGACACTGTGTCCCGGGCAGGAATGTATGACGGTGGATGGTCCAGTCAGAGCGTTTATCCGCTTTGCAAATATCCCTGCATGCACAAATTAACAGAATCCTTTGATTAATACAAAGGAAACAACCAACAGAGAAACTAAATTAACGGTAAATTGGATAATGTGTTCACATGCTCAATATATCAGCAAATATTAGCTGGTCCCAGCTGTCATATTCAGGTTTTTGGCTATGCGAATTAGAGCTCACGCTGACTGTTTTAAATAGTGTATAGGGCTTCTGAAGGAAGGAGTATTCCAGTGCCAAATAACAGGGGAATATTATTTTACACATAAATGCGCCCATTGAGAGGGACTGTGGTGCTTGCAGTGGCACAAGTAGTGGAGGAAGACTTCCTGATGGGTAAGCATGAATATGCATGGCACTGCTTAAAAGCACTGGCACAGGCTAATACAGTATGGCAGTCAATGAATTCACAGAGCAGGCTTTGTCTCGTGTGCTTTCAACTCTGGAGGAGGTGTCTGAGCCTCTTGTTTGGACTGTTGTGCCCTAAAGTACCACTGCAGAGATGTCAGACAGAGAAATCTGTAATATTGCTTAAGAAAATCTTTAAAGCATATAAATGCAATATCTCGTATGAGGGGCCTTATTTTGTGTTAATTATGTCTTCTTGCTCACCACCTAATTACTTATTTATCAGTAGGTTCAAATTGTAGGTTGTTTACACTTCCCTACCCAACTTGGAATTATGGTATTTCTTTTGGGATTCATTGATTTTGAGTTGGTTTAATGAATCGCTAAGTGATAAGATACCAAAGTAAACAACTCAGCACACAGCTAGTGCACCACAAATCTTTTAAAAGGACCTCTTATTCTGTTCTCCCAAGCCTCGTCTTACAGCCCAGATGTAATCTAGCAGGCACCAGTGCTGTTCAGAGACTACGTGGCAGGGGATGTGTTTTTCTTCCTCTCATTTCCTGGAATAATCCGTCATCCATCCACATCTGCCTTGGAGAGAAATCTGGAAAGTCGCGAAAGCTGCAAATTGCGCAACGCTGGCATTGGCTATAGGGCTATTGTTGCATCAAAGCTACAGTGGTATTGGAACATAACAGCCACAACGGCTTCACCAAATTAAATTATCATTCCGAAAGCTTCAGCACATCCGGTGCTGTGTCTGCTGACACAATGTCTGCCTTCATCATGCTTCTGTTTCCGTCCGTCTACAGTCACAAGCTGAAGAAGTTGAAGGATCATTCTGGTGACGTTCTATGTTTTTCTTAGTGTCAACAAATCTCATGAACAGACTAAAAAAATAAATTGATCCTTCAAACAAGTAGCCTTACTAAAAAGTACCAAACAAATGCATGATTTAATCCTGTTTATGTAAGAATTGACAAAAACAGTGCTCAGGAAATTATGACCAGCTAGAGAAAGATTTTGGTCGTCAGTAGAAATGACTGGGGTTGGGGTCGAGAGCCACAGACATGCTGTGGTCATTTTGATGTTCAAAACATTGTTGGTTCTGGTCTTTCCATGGGCTTTGCTGACACTTCCAAGTAGGGCTGGTCTTTGTGAAAAACTGTGGGAAACATAAGCACCAACAACAGCTTCCTCTGTAATCATCCTAATTATGGTGCTGATTGATTTCAGCAGTGATACCGGGGTATCAGCGCCGTATTAACAAATCAATGCCATTGATCCAGCCTATCTGACTCAGATTTACCTGAGCTGAATTGACAAACATGGATTTATCTCCTGATGGATTCTATTTCCCAGGCATTGCCCAGTGTGTCCTAACACATGAGTGAACTGATTAATACATTTCAATGATTGGCTGGTGTCGCACTCACAGCCACAAAGACGTCTCTGTATCTCCCGCAGTGAAAAGCATCTTGTTTGGCCTGTGACCGTCACTGACTTACATTGTGTCTCAATGATCATTACAGTCTCATGTGTGCGAGGGTACATTTTTCTCTGCCATTTTACAATCAGTGTGGGTGGTGGTGAAAGGGTCCACTCAAGAGTGGTGAGGAAACACTGGACTCCTCACCTGACTTGCACTCACACACACACACAAACACACTGTGTGCGTATGTTGGAGAGGATTGTTTGGTTTGAACAAACTGCTGTGGTTAATTCTAGGTGTTTTTTCACATTTTCACATTTTTTCATGTATTTTGTATTCTGTTGTATATCATAATGTGTCATCATATTATGGAACTTTTATTTATCCCTTTGATATCTGCTCTTCCAAATGAGATTGTATTTGGAGTTTATGTGTGCTTATTTGTGGTTTGAGAGGACCCCAAGGTTTGTCTGGAGTGTATTACATAAACATCCCAACAGCTGGGAGTCCAGGAAACGTTTTGCAAAGAAATGTACTACTTGGTATGTACAGTGTTTGACATAAGGCCTCAGTTTCACATTAACAGAAATACACAAACACACACAGACATTGATTGCAGCCTCAGCAGAATTTACACACCTAGGCTTCTGTCCAAGCTATGAGGGTTAATTTCCATAAACCATCTACAATAGCGTAGTCACACTGCACTCTCTCCTCTCCAAAAGAAGTGGGATTCTTTTGTTCTTTGTTTGTTGTACTGTACGTTAAATTGCCCAAACTAAGACATAACATTGTCGCCTGATTGACTGCAACTTTCTCGGGCTGGGGTCAAGAAGTCTTCCTAAAGGCAAAGATTACTCATTCATTTCACACGTACAATAGCTCTGTGTCTGCTAATAGTCTTCACTTCTAGACTCCTACTCCGAAATCTTCTCACCAGTTTGTGCAAACAGTGTTCTGAGCAGACGTGGGTAATGATGACAAAAGAGCCCAGAGGTGAGGTGTTGCTTGTGAAGAGGAAAAGGAGGGAGTGGGCAGTTAGCTTTAGGTGGACACCGCTTTCTATGATTAGGCTGAATGCTTTGCTGCACAGCGATAATTAACAGACAGCCTGATGTTCACTGTTCCGTTCCCCAATCTATTGTTAGAGGGAAAATGATCATGTTTGTTTGTACTTGAGCATGTTTGCATTTGAGTTCTTTGCAGAGAGAGAGAGAGAGGGAGAGAGAGAGAGAGAGTCAGATCTCCAGGACAGTGGGAGACACAAACATGGGACCTGGGTTCTGTGCTGTGACCTTGTTTGCTAATTAAGTGTCACTGTGTCAGACCTATTTTTCCACTCCAGAAAAAAAAGGCTCATATCTTAGAGCTGAGTTTGCCAGAAGGCGATGGGAACACTCATTTTGCAACCGTCGGCTGACTCCTCAGGGTCCCTGTCTTTGTGTGTGGTTGTGTGTGTGAATAAAAGTCAGGAGTATCATTAGAGATGGAACTGTATGGGTAGCCCTTTCTCATGAATACTGCATAAAGCTGTGAACATAGATGTAACAACACAGTATAATGCGACAAAAATGTCACGGATGCTGTCACAAGTATTGGCTCCAGTGATCAGCTTCACACGGACCCAGTTTGGCTCAATTTGAATTTCCTTGCACAAATAGCATATTTGTCACATGGAAGATAACTCCTTTGGGCAACAAGTCAGTAGTGTGGTATGAGATTCAGTATAGCCAGGGATTTGGTTATTGCACTGTTGAGTTTTTCCTTAAATTATGACTTTTTCAGGTCTTTATAGGGGGAGTCAGCGAGTCTGGAGAGAGATTGTTGATATTTAGCTAGCTGGCATATAAAAATAGTTAGCATTAGTCAGATTTACCATCCCTCTCACTCCCACTGGCCCCCTCTCCTTCCCCTTGTCCAGCGTGCCAGGATGAATGCCTCCTGCTGTTGATTGGCTAGAATAGTTTTGTGTGGTTCAGTCTGTGTCATATTAATACTGAAGTATCAATATCAATGTTTTAGAATATACATTTTTTACATGTTAGATTCCAGAAAATCTACTACATTGCAAAATATAAATATATTGCTGCTTTGATGTGAAAATGTGGATACGGTGGTAGAGGACAGCATCCATATAGCTGACACCAACTGTCTAACTATCATAAGGAAGCAGTATAAAATAGTTTCTTTATGTTATTTCTTTCTATTAGCATCACTCTACCACTGCCTTTACATCACATTCCAGGCTCATACCAGCTTGAAAAGTTGTTTTCTTGACATATTTCCTCTTGTCTCTTTGCATCGAGCCGCCCACTTTGCATTCTATGTGTTTTGTTCAGCGAGCATGAAAATTGCCCTATTTAATGAAGCCCTCCCATGTTCCTCAAGATGCAACGCCTCTTGAAGCACTGAAGACAATTCACTGACCTTTCCTCCTAACTCCATACAAGGTCCTGCTTTAAGTGAACAACAGACTTCACTACAGACATATGGTTTATCTCTATTGTACTGGACATTGTGATATGCTAATGCTGCAGGGCATAAGTCATTGTTTGTCTTCAAAAGAGCAGCATTGTGTGTGTGACACATATCAGTCACTTGAATGTCAATGTTGACCTATATATGAAGGTCTGGGTCACAGGAGGGGCAGGCTAGTCACAACATAGGGCAGATTTCTAGTGTGATGAGCCTTAATGTAGCACCCAGTGATACGACTGACTGTGGCACACACAGATAGCCAAGAGGGCACAGGAATTATGTGGAACTTTGGCAGATTCTTAGAGCTGAAGCAATTGTGTACTTGCAAGTACACACCCAGATTGGGTGATTCCCAATTCGAAACCGTTTAATCTATGGGCTAATTGGATTTGTACGCATATTTTGTTGGACAGGAGAGACAGTAGAGGACAAGAGAAGATGGACTGACTCCCCAAGGGGGGAGGGAAGGATGCAGAACATTCAGTGCAAGTCTAAACCTTATTATCTTTGCTTTGATGACTCCTCTAGAGCAGGAATCAATACAGCCTGCCTGGCTCCAGGGGCACAGGGCCCACTACAGGAAGCGGATATCTCCAAACTATCCATTATGAATGAGTGGAGGAGTGTAAGGATGGAAGATAAGAGGTGGAGAAGGAGCGACAGCATTTGAGACGGGGCCATCAGAGTGGGATAAGAGGGGGGAAATGCAGGAAGTTGGATTGAAGAGAAAGGGAAGTTGGCCCACAAGAAGTCTGAATGAACGGAGGAAGAAGAAGAGATGGAGATGAAGAATAGAGCAGGACGGTGAGACTTGCAGCAGCTGTTTGTGCTTTTTTATTGAGGCTCAGCTGCCTCTCTGTGACTGGTTCCTGCTGTTCTGCCAGTGTGGTTGTAATGTTTATTTTCAGCTGAGGGAATGGACGAAGCCCTCACAACTATCAAAATGAAATTGTCCTCTTCCCTCCTTCCCACAGTTTGCGCTCACCCCTGCAACTTGCTATACTTTTTTTTCTCATTACTTCTTCTTCTTCTCCTCACGGCAGAATCCTTTCCATTGTACGTACTGTGGTCTTCCAACTTATTCTTCCTTGATGTAGTAATTTCTGCATTCCCACTGCAGACACCATGCTGTCTGACCATACACTGTTATCGCTCTCCCCCTGTGTAAAACATACATGTACAACCCCAACCCCCTCTGTTCTCTCTCTCTCCCTCTCTCTCGTGCTCTTTCCTCCTCCTCCACTCTGATGTGAGGTCACAGCTGGGGAGCCCTATGATTTGACAGCTAAATGTTTATGTGAGGGTGCATTTATGTGTGCGTGTGATGGAGAGTGCTTCTGTACCACTGACTGTCTGTGCTAGAGAGGGCAGAATGCCATGACAGCAGTTGCTAACCAGCACGAGCAGACTAGCAGTTTATCCTGAGGCATACTGTAGCAGAGAGATATACAGCTGGCTCCACTGCTGCCAACTGAACGCTGACTGTAACTACAGGCGTGTTGGGGTGCGTCTGCGTGCACCTCAGGGCTGTGTGCTCGGGAAGAGAGGTGGGTGGCAGAGTGTGCTCACTGTTTGGTGGGTGTGTGTGCTGTGTGGAGGAGCCAGAGCAGAGCGAAGACTAGGGAAGTTTGCTAGCTTTTCTTGGTTTATTGTAAAGTGTATGTGTGTGTATGTGTGTGTGTATGTGTGTGTGCGCTTGTGTGTGTGTCTATTCTCCAGCACAGCTCAACTCTGCTGGCTCCGTGATTCTGTCCTCTGCAGAGGGAACAGCTCATTATCTGCCTCTCAGAAGGAAGCATTCTACTATACCTCAATACTGCAGTGCTGCACACTGAAAGGATGAACCTATTGAAGCATTGTGTGTGTGTGTGTGTGTGTGTGTGTGTGTGTGTGTGTGTGTGTGTGTGTGTGTGTGTGTGTGTGTGTGTGTGTGTGGTGTGTGTGTGCGCGCCTGTGTGTGTTTGTGTGGCTACTGCACATGTGCCTGTTAGTTTGTGGGGCTGTTTTAAGGAAAGTGGTGGTGGATATCACAGTACCCATACCTCTTTTGGTGTATCTCCTATTCTGTGTTTGTGTGTGTCTATAACTACATCATACAAGTCATTCTGGTCTTGACATCTTTCTTACTTGAGGCATTACTTTCACTTGTTTGAACTGCCAAGGCAGCCAGACTTTAAATATTTATCTCTTATTTGAACCCTTTTTTTGTATATTACTACTGTATGGCATGTCGTATGTACTGTGTGTGATTTATTCATATCAAGCCTCCACTCTGAGGCTTGAATTGTCCTATATGCCCAGTGTAGCCTATTAGAGCAAATAATAGTCCAGCAGTCCAACATCATTTATGCTGTGATAACGTTGTGCCCCATATGTGCATTGTTCATCCATGTATGTTGCGTTTGTAGGTTGTAGGTATTCGAACAGTGTTGGAAATGTCGCTTGTGGTGTGGTGGTCCAACTCAGAAGCTGCTTCACAGCTGTAACACCATATGATTGTGAGTCTTGATGACCTTTACGTAATGACTTCCTGTGCATGATTTTCTGTCATTGGGCTTGTACCACCAACAGCACAGTGACATGTTTCCCCCCCCCACCTTCAGAATTCAGGCTGTGCTTTGAGAAAATGTTTGAGAGCCAACCCTGCATTGACAAAAAGCTTTACGATCAGTAGGTCATGGTAAGAGATGGGAAGTTTTCAACCAAATGAGCAAAATGAGTATTGAATAGTTTGAGAAAATGTTTGAGAAAATGCACCTGAAGAAGAAAATCAATGATAATCCAAGGTGAAATAACTTTGGGTTGAATTTTCCAAACGAGTGTCCCCATTAAATGCCCTATTTTCTCAATCAGCTTCTTACTGCGAGCATTTGGGGTAAATTAGTTAATTCATTTTTTTATTTTCTCTCCCTTATCGAGTAATCAAAGCAATCAAGTAATCCAATTGCGCTGTACTCCCTCATTCTCCAGCTGACATACAAAAAAAGCACTTGCAATGAGAGCCGAACGCCTTTCAAGGTACCTTCATTCACCCGAACCTCTCAGCACTACTCATATTAACATGCACACAAAAGCTCTTTTGGGCAGGCTGGGCCCAATTGGGCTCTTCTCATAAGTCACTGGTTTTCCAGCTCGGTTGGCTTCTATTCTCTTCCACTGACTCATTGAGCAGCAATAAAAGGCTTTGAGGAAAGGATCAGATCTAGGCAATCAGGAGCAATTTACTTTGGCCTAAACTCAAGCCTTTGAGAGACTATACTCGTGACTGTCCTAGTATCAATCAAACTCAAACAGCAGCAGAAAATCTCTATTAATGTTATGCAAGACAAGTTAATTTATTCATATGCAGCACGTCAATAAATTCTGATTTGCTGACTTGCTCTTAAGCTGCAGTACATGAATTGACAAGCTTGCTACATACTGAGCAGGAGATGACACACACATCGCTACTTACTCAGACACTTCACACTGACATGCACCAGCTCAAAGCTAAAGAAACACAGAAGAGTGTTTGTGGCCATAAAAGCCCACTCAACAACTATATATTAAAAGGAAACAACAATCAAACATAAGAAGAAAACTGATGAAAATATGGATTGTAGAGACCTAAATTTCTGTAGAAAGTCAATTTCAGTACAGGAAATGTACGTTCTAAAAGAACAAAAAAACGATCAATGTAAGAAGGCAGATGAAAAGATGGATTGTTGAAAGCTTAATCTCTGTAGAAAGTCTGTTTTAGTACAGAAGAGGCCTCATAAGAGCTATCAACAGTGCCATTGAATATGGTTTTTTGCTTCCCCTTTCATGCATCCAGTCTCATTGTACTACTGACACGTAACACCACGTCAAATGCAATCAGGGGGTGCAGAAACCAGAGCACAGCAGATTTCAGACAGCTAAAAGACTAACTGCGCGACAAGTGAAGCTCACATGCCGCCCATCAGTGTTAAATAGCTCCATCCGGTCTATGTCATCACCAGATCTAGTATAAACCGTACTTGCAGTGAATTTTCAATGTTTGATTTGTTGGGGCAAAAGTTGGGTAGAATTTAGTGATTAATAATTTGCACAGTTAGATGCATGATCCCTCTGCGGCTGATCATAATTTGCTGATAGCTGCTCTAAACAGATAATAGATAAATGGCAGATGATTTTTAATTTCACTGCTTTTGATCACAAATTAGAGCCACGTTAATATATTCAACAGAAAGGCAAGTTGGCAGTGGAAAACTCCTCATGCGCATCAAGTGCGATATTGGAATTTTCCTGTTTATGCTTTCTGTGCACTTTTACACAACGTGTGTTGTTGAAAGACAATCTCTGTTATTTATTTGTTTAATCATTCATTCCTTGCTGCAGCTATGCTGTACAGATAAGGTGGATGTTTTAAATGTTCAAGTGATTATGGGCCAAGACAGAGATATTGGCACAACTGGTTTGCATTTTTGATGAGGTATTCAATTATGGTGTTAATGCTTCTTGTGTAAGTGCATTCAGTCTCCTATGTGTTACAGTGTGTCTCTCTACTCCCACCATACTACAATATACGGGGACAGTTAAATACAGATTTTCTTCCTTCTAAAATTGGTCACAACACAGAAGAGAGTGTGAGAAAAATGCAACACATCCCATTTAACATATGCTAACTTTAGTTTTAGTCTAACAAAATGTAGTTAGTCTAATCTTAAAATGCAGTTTATGTCCAATAAGTTCTCACTTGCAGACTCATAATAAAGCAATTTCGAAATCATATATATCTAAGAATTATATCTGTGAAACAAACACCCTCAATTACCTGTAAATGCCAGGGCTATTCTTGTCTGCTGTGGTCAGAGTGGTGTTATGAAACAGAACAAACTCTATTTACCCATCCTGAATGTACCGCAGCTCTGTAACACAGACAGAAGGGAGGAAATGATCCTCTTTTATTCCTGTCAGCGGTGGGATTGTGCTGAGTCAGAAATCTCGGGTAAATCACATTGGGAGAAAAAAAGCCAGCGCATTGAAGCCAGCCAGACACAAGCCTTATGCTCTGCCACTGCACCCTGTGCCCTGCTCCACATGCTGTATGCTTCTGAGAGATTTGCATTGGTTTTGATTAGCCAGGAAGCTCATGGATTATGAATAGTTGTTGGTAGCTTGCTAAAAGGAAGAAATTGTACTTTCTTGCGTCTTTGCACAAATCTCCTGACTTTTTAATGTCCAACTTGGCTGATCTCAATGGAAGCCATTAGATTGGTGTAGGACTCCAGCATCATCTGCAGCTCTCTTGACCTGATCCATTAGCTTTAATGACGTCGAGACAGTTAAGTGCAAAGAGTCCTGCTTTCATTTGGTACACTTTAGTACAAATGAAATGACTTTATGTGCTTTCAGCACCGAAAGACACTGCTCTCACTACTTGCTCTTCATAATCCCTTTTATTTTCTCTAATCACTTATGTAAGTTCAGTGACCCACAAAGTTACCTACAGCCTTAGATAATACTAGAAGATCTTTTTGCTGTATTTTCTAATTTGTTAGTCCTGTCTTTGCCATTCACAATCCTTCACATAATTTAAGGCCTTAGGAGTGAATGAAGATAAATTGAGATGCTTTTCTTCTCTTAGAGCGTCAGCAGGACATAAATTACCCAGTAAGATGGATGGTAACAGGGTACCTGGAATGATTTGGGACCTGTGCATGATTAAACACCATGAAATCCAATAATTTTAATCAAGTCATTGTTCTGTCTTTTGTTGTCCCCGCACAAAAGCCTTTCTGTTTCGTTCCAGCCTGATCACACAATGTATCATGTTGTCAGATCTGGCTGGGTGTGGTCCAGGAAAAACCTAATAATTTTCTAAAAATGCTGCTGTATGTGGTAATAGAGACTGAATTTGTTGTGCGGGCCACACAAGGGGGCCACACAAGGCTACATCTCACCTAAATCTGCTTTAGTGCCCCCTCTTCCAAATCCCTGCAACACAGTAATTTGTCAGTTAATGCAACCCAAAGACAGGATGTGAGAATTTGTATAATGGTGTCTGCTTGTTGTGTTCCCAGGGCAGAGCAGACATCTCTTAAGCCTCATGTTACCACACAAGCTGAGTATAAAACTCAGGACAGCTGGGAGCAGCTAAATAATATATCATGATTTTTTTACTAGCCCATGAGTAACTCAACTGAAGAGGGTTGGGGTTCAGGTTTGTGTAAACTAAAATATAAGCATTATCCGTCTTTACAACTGTTTCTGATGTAAACAAAAGTTTGACAACACTAGAAAACACTTTTAAGATAGAATTAGTTGTGTTTGTGCCTGTATTTGAAGATCAATTGAGGAGTGATAGCGTAGTGATAGTGATTCTTTGGTTTACTTTTTAATGCCCGTGGTTTTATTTTGGGTGACTGACTGTACCTTTAACTTTGAGATATTAGCTTTCAATATTCCCATTCATTAAATAAATAAAAGCAAAATAATGTAAAAGTAGACTTCATCCTACTTCTGTACAAAGAGGCGAGATAAATTAATCTCAAAGAAGAGCTCAGTTATTGTTTGCATTCTTTAGTGAACTTCAGAATGTGCTACAGACTAGGAGAATTAAGTCAACTTTCAAATTAGCAAACCATATCACAGCAACAGCCTCTCATCTCTTATCATTACTTGAAGTGGTTTTTTTTGCGTGTTTTTCTTGGTCTTTTCAGCTCCTGAACAATGGGCATCTTTTCCAGCAGAAAATTGCTTTCTCTGCAACAGTAGTGGGGATGATGATTATGACTGTGCTGATGATACGTCTGGCCCGCCGCCAGGCTAATGATGAGAGTGAAGTCGGGATGGAAGGTGGGGTTAAAGTTGGGGGAGTGCTGGGGGAGAGGAGGGGTGTCACTTGTGAAATTGTGTGTGTGTGTGTTTGTTCATGTTGTGGTTTTTATGCTGGGGTGTTCCTGCAAGTGTGTGTGGGAGGGCTTAAAAGATTAAACCCCAGCCTGGCCACAGTGACGAGAGAAGACCCCTCTATGCGGTGCTCTCACTGCAGGGAGGCTTCTTCAGTGGCGTCTGATTTGCATGGCTCCCTGTCCTGCTCAGGGAATTAGCCTTTTCTTTTCCCATCGTCCCTCCCTCCTCTTTGCACCTTTGAGAGAGTGCTTCTATCCAGAAGCATTGCTTGTTTCTGAGGCAGACAATGGAGCAGAGTATTTAGGACACTTGGCAGGATAGGCATGTTGGAGGGGATGGGGACACGGGCTGCTAAGTAGCTCATCTTGTCACATAGCCACTGGCTTGATAGCTCTCCACAGCAAGGTAAGCACTGAGCAGAGTCACACCACATACATTCCATGCCCTGGTTGTTTTACTGTCTGTCTCTTAAAGCTTCGTGTGGTGACATAATCGGAAACCTCCTCCTACTCTTGACCATGCAATTAGGCGGCATGTTTGTGCTTTATATTATGATTACATTTAAACATTCAGTATGTCAAGTTAATCTTTGGCATAATGTTGGATTCACACCCTCTAATCCAATCAAGGGATGAATAGGAAATGTTACTGGGAAGACTCGACTTAAATTAATCTTTCCATTGTTTTCCATCTATTGTTGTTATCCAATGCAGAATAAACACATTGTATTCACATTTTCCCTCTGAGACCTTTCTTTGTGCAATGTGAAAGTATTGAGTGTTTTCTCAGCATACTTCACGATGCACTAATTGCATTTTACGAGCTCTTCTTCCTTATCTGTACAGCTCTGCCATCCAATGTAAGCAGCACACTGTCACTCAGTAATTACAGTTATTTACAGCAGAGTATAAGGCCATCAGTGAAAATGTGTCACTGCTCTCCTATAGAAACCTCTCAGCCAATATTTTTATTGGACAGATGTGGCATGAAGTAATTAAGCTGAGCAATCTTTCTTTATATAGTGCAAGTCTCCTCTGACCTTTGCCTGGATGGCACAATTTATCATACATGAAGTGACATACTTTACATACTGTATTTCATATCGGGGGGGGGGGGTTCTCCTGAGTATTTTTGCACCATAGAATATATCACACTATTCCATTGCTGTTGCAATGAAAGGTCAACACATTTCAGGAATTATTACATTAACATAAAAACAAAATAAATCTATTTTATGCTGTGACATAGGGTGGTCGAGGCACTTCCATTTCCTTCCAGTGTCCAAAAATGAAGCCAAAATATCTCGAATATAGCCACTGGCATCTTGTGCTGGTGACGACATTATCAAATAATCATCAGATAGCAAGTAAGAAAACTGATCAGAAATATGAACATTTGACTATACATCAGCGTGATAAGAACAACCTAAAAGTACAGAAATCATGGAGGGAACAGGCATTATGATCTATACTGCCCCCAGCCACCAGGGAGAGATCGAGGTGTTTTGGCTTCACTTTTGGGGAGTCGTCATGCTGTTCATCTTTAAGTACATTCTATGGTGATGACAGAGATTTCACTGTTGTATGTAAACAACAGTGGTAGCATCCAAGTGCCAGACAGAAGAGGCCACTGTAGTTACTCACGCTGCTCTAAAATTCAGTCCTCTTGGAGCAGTATCTTTGATAGCATTTCAAATGTTATGACGCCTACTTAGACTCCCTTAATCTAGTTTAATATACTGTTTTCATCCGATCCATGAACTGATATTTTTTGTCACGCCGTCTTATTCTTGCCACAAAATGTTTTCTAAGATGCTTGATGATTAATGATGATCAGATTGAAATATTTCAGTGTGTGTCTATGGCAACCACTGATAAGAGTATTTGAAAAATATAAATAGATATCTCTACTACCCCTCAGAGATTAGTTTTTTTTTTTTCATGACAGCTCTGGATCTCAGAGTTTGATGTGCTCTGTTTTAGTTTTGGTTTGGGGTCAGTCATTAGGTGAAAGATTTATAGAGGGAGTGTGGAGACAAATGTTTTCTACAAATGTTCAAATCTTCAGACAAATGACTTTATTCCTATTCATGTATTCGTGATTACTTCTTAAATCATTCTTTGTGCATATCTTTATGTGCACATCTGTACGAGCATATAGCATATCATGTCTTTACCTTTTTTACATTTTGTTTACAAGAATTTGTCTATGTCCTCTTTAAAAAATGAAGTGTGAAATGGACAAAGCACTGGTGTTAATCATCAGTTTAGAAGCCAAGGTGTAAACTCATTCATGATGGCCAAATTATCATATGCCATCCCGTGTTCTTGGTTTATCACTCACAATTCAGGCACAGCATCAAATGAGGGCTTCTTTGTTGCTTGGCAGTGAACGAACTCCCACTGTGACATCGAAGGCAAAAGTCGCAGTCACTTTTTGTGATTCAAGTCATGTGTTTGTTGTTTTCGCCTCTCCATTTGTGTACAGACACTACCTGATTTGAGGCTGATGTAATTTATACAGGAGTCCAGCTCCAGATTTCATGGATTGAATGACTGGTGTCATTGATATTCAGGTCAGCTGAGGTTGCTGAGCCTGTGTGGCCCTGGGGGGCATTGTGTTGACTGCAGGGGTTGGGATAAATAGCTTACATTAGCATGACTGCCTCTATTGGGCGAGAGAGAGAGAGAGGAGGAGAGAGAGAGACAGAGGGCGCTTTTTATTATGCTAACTTATGCATCTTCGCGTGCTCTCTCCTCCGGTGACCTGGAAAGCGTTCCCCCTTTGCCATCAAGGAGAATCTTCCAATCTCTTTAACGCACCTTGTGGAGATGAGGACTGAGGAGAGATGAGGCCTCTGGAGGAGACTAGAGTGAGGAAACACGGGTGCATCCTACGGCTCCTCCGACCTTGCATCTCTCTCTCACATCCTCGCTGGTTGGAACTAAGACCTGAGGAAGAGGCATGAGTGAGGGAGGTGAGGAGACATGGCAGCATAATGAAAAGCACCCAGAGTGACACAGTGAACGAGCCATGACTGGATCACCTGCAGCTAGATTACATCAGGATAGGTCCTACACTTCCTCCTGAGTCTGCCTGCTCTCTGGGTTCAGGAGGTATTGAGGCATTTTTTGCAGGAGATGGACGACCATAACTCCAGTTCAACAGCCTACAAAATAAATATAGACTTGAACTCACACCTCCTTAATATAGTTGTACCAAATAGATTTTTATGTGTTTGTGTTATTATGTTTAATCTTTTACTACTTTCTTTTTTAATCAATAATCATGAATTGTTGGACAGATTAAGAGATGGTTCTGTTATTGACTATTATTGAATTATTGAATTGTCATTTAACAGGAAAGGAAAAAGTCAATTCTGACTGCAGAGGGAAATCAAGCTGTGTGTTTTTCTAACAGGTTCTGAACCAGTTCTTGCTTAGCAACAGGGGGCTATACAGCACAAAAAACAGAGGATGTTTATCTGCAGGTGTTGTGCGCGTCTTGGGGTTACTTCGGGGAGGTAAAAGCCTGTAGCCGACTCCACTCTTATTTTCCACACAGACAAGGCATAGAAGGAGTGCATCTTTAAGAGCTGAGGTTAAAGAGACACACTATATATCTGCCTATGGCTCATTTTGGAATCGGAGTCGATTATTTTGACATAAATAATTTATAAGTTAGACAAAATGTATCACCACTGCTTTGTGGTAAAATAACACTGATTCAGCATTAAAATGAGAGGGATCACAGCTTGTGTTTCATTCTGGGATTGATGTTTAAACACAATATGAGTCAGACCAGGTGTCAAATGTGAAAACATTTGTGCTTTTTTCTATTTCTTGCTTTCCATTTAAAAGAAAAAACATGTCACAGTACATTTCTAAAGTGGGCACTTTGATACCAGGCCCCATGCTTTTTGGCTTTTTCCATGTTGTAAAGAAATATATTTACTAAACAAGAGAGAGTGTAGCCCGCCGTGACATCATGGCAGATATTTGCTTGTAAATATAGAGAGAATTTGGCAGCCTGGAGCTGTGAGAGATGCACTTGTGGCTGTTAAAATTGCTTCATGTGTGCTTGCTATCTGAATTCTTAGTGGAAAAATGAAATGGCCAAAATTCCCAGCTGGTTCAGTGGACCACTAGTAGATCCACCAGTAGTCATACTGTGCAGCTGTGAGGCGTGCGTGTGTATAATTTCATGAATGTGAAACAGAAAAACAGCAACTGTTCTCAGCAGGCTCAGGATAAATAAGAGATTGACCTGTAATTCCCCATAAACCAGACTAAGTCACTGCTGCCTCTCACAGATGATGTCAGACCCAGTGTCTCAGTTTCTTCTTAATTTAATCTGGATCAATATTCCTCTCCCTGTCTTGCTTGTTTTTCCCAGTAGCATTTGGTGATGACACTAAATCGTATCTGCTGTATCACAAAATGTGTAGTTTTAGGATTAGTTGTAATCAGATACCGTATTTGATCCAGTTCACATGCCCCTTGGAGTGATATGGAAAAAAAAAAACACATTAACCAGCAGAACATCTTCCAATATTTAAGGACAACTTTTTTGGAAATAAGCTTATTGGTTTTGTTGCTGAGGGTTAGATTAGAAGATTGATATCACTCTCCCCTAAATATGAAGCTATAGCCAGCAGCCTTAGTTTGACTTGGCACAAAGACAGAAAACAGAGGGAAGCGGCTAGACTGGCTCTAGTCTGCCTACCAGCATCAGTGTGTGAGATACAAAATTTTGATTTGGGAGCTTTAGAGGCGCTGATAGGCCGATACTGCTACCTTTGGAAGGAGCCAGGCTAGCTGTTAACCTATCGTTTCCAGTCTTTGCACTAAGCTAAACTAAGCTAAGCTAAGCTAAGCTATGTTAACTGGCTGCTGCAGGCTCCAGCTTCATCTTTACAGCACAGACATAAAAGTGGAACAAGTCTTCTTATGTATGTCATTTTAATACTACAGAAATCATTGAGGGAAAAATCAAATTAAGTGCTTTTTCATGTTCATTTCTGACAGCAAATCAATAAATCACAGTTTATTGAACTGTGATGCATAGAAAACCCCAGAAACATATATAGAACAGAGAGGAGCAGCAAAACAGCACTATGTGTCTGTACATCTAGAACTGTTTACATCCTCGTAGAATTCAGACATGACTTGGATGCTGCAGTAGCCGACACTTCGTCTAAGCAGTGCTCATTTTCCCTTCTCCTACTGATTAAGACCAATCCAGTGTTAACCCCATCTTGGCTTCCTCTTGTAGGATTACTGCAAATCTGTTGATAATGACTGATTGTGGTGGTAACGTTGATTGTGTTTGTGTGCGTGAGGAGGGATGGTTGGTGGGGGGTGGGGTTGTCGGAGCAACATCTTGTTTTTGAAGTCTACCACTTTGACCGCTCCATCATCCTCTCCTCCACCCTGTCCTCTTTCCTCTTTGTTTCTCCTCCCCCACATCAATGGATCTGTCCCAGCTGATAAGGTAAGACGTTTCTATAAAGTTACCCACTTGATTATGCAGCACACATCAGGCCAAGCACAGAGAAGGAGGGGTTTCACTCACTTTCACTTATAGCCGTTAGCGCCCTAAGGGGGTTACAGGGTCATGATAAAAAGCATAAATGACAGTATTGGTGCTTGGAGTGCAGCAGTGAAATCCCAGAATCTGCCCCCAGCAGCCTCCACTCAGCGTAATATGAATTACTGATTTTAGAGCAATAAGGTTGAGAATTCTAAGGGGAATAAAAGAAGAGAGAAAGAGATTGAAATTCAGCGAGCAAAGCAATGCTGGGAAGGGGGGAAAAAATACCTTGCCAAGAAAAAACACCAAAATCAAACCACAAGCAGTAATAGCTCTGGCAACATCCAGGGTGTGATTTATGGGGGAGAAGAAATGGCCTTGTTTGAGCGCTGTCACGTCTGGGCCTTGTGATTTACTGTGATGACTGGAGCACTCGCATCACGTGCATTCAGGCTGCTGAGACAGGACATGAGAGGTAGGAGGCCCCATTAATACTGATTATAAGAGCATGCTGCCTTTCTGTGTGGTTCTGGTCTGATGGTGTTTTACAGTATATCAATTCAGTGACAGTTCTTAATGGAATAGATGGAATTTGCTCCTTCACTATGTACTGTGACGCTATAATGAGGCTCCTTGTCGTCTCCACTAATCTCCTAAGTGCATCTATTATGATCATTTATGATTTATGAGTTACAGAAATGATACTTTCAGCAGCAATATATGTGTATAGTAGACAGAGAGAGGGAATGGGTGAGTACATTTTAATAAACTTTCTTTTTTTTTTCTGTCTGATTTCAAAAGATGAATATCGTAAAAGATGAGCAGAGCACTCCAGGACTTTATTTTACAACAGCAGCGTTGTTCCAGATTAAATTGAGTGTTTGCATAGTTTCATTGCTGGTCACAAAAGGCCCCCTGCAGAACACAAACTGCTCCTTTTGAAAGGTGTTGCTAGGATACAGGCCAGCGTGAAGATGAAATCCTCTCTGTATTGCTTTCCTGCAGCTGTACAGCTCGGACATTATGTCCAACTTATTGTGCATGTGGTTCAGTACGTCGGCCTATTTGTCTTAATTCCTTTTTGTGTTTGTGTTCGTGTGTTCAGTCATACAGTAAATGCGGTTTTGTTTATGTCATGCAAAGCTGCCATATTACACAGACTCTCTTCTGTAATAAGACTCCATTTGTGCGGCGAGTGTTGAGATCTCAATCCTGCTGTCACACCTCTGAGTCTCCGCCAGCTGACACCTCAGGCGGTGCACAAAGAATCAATAGTGTCTGCCCGGCGTTCAATTACACTCTAATCAACACACACCAATCCAGCGCGAGCTGGGAATGAATGGTCAGGTCTGCTAATATTGAACTGATTCTCAGCACTGTGATACCAGTAAATGAATATATGAAGGTATTATATCTGGTGTGAGCTTTGACAGTGCTCGCTGAGAGAGAGTGCAGGTCATGAAGCACTGAAAAGTAGAATTTCCAGACACAGACAAAAAACTCTTTCAGTGCATTATTTCTCTTTCAGCTCTACAAATGTCAGACGACTTGGTAATGATGAATTTACACACTTAGATTGTTGTTCTGTCACCTGCAAGCTGACACACTGGTTTTCTACTCTAGTTTCCCTTAAGGTTCTTTCGATTACTATAATGACTTGTTACATGTTTTATATGGCAAGGCAGTTAAAATGGTTAGGTACCTGTCCAGTGGGAAACAAGTACATTCAGCATCTCTCAAAAGTCCATGGTTCACCTTAAAAGACCTTCATCTTGGAAATGTCACTCCGGTGCACACCCATGTCACCCACTCCCGTGTACTGCATGTTAGCATTTTTCTCTCTTTCGTAATAATAATAATTATTATTATTTATTTTCAGGTTGAGCATCTTTGCTCAGGAGTCCTCTGGTATGTTAAATAGGACAGATTATTCTAAACAACTAAAACATTTTCAGTATAATCTGATTTAAAGTATTAATTACATAAAGATAATGAAGACACCGCATTAAAGAGTACAATCTCAAATAACATTTTCTCAGTCATTATGGAGAAATGATCATTCTTCCTCTCGTCTCTGACAGCGTTCTCTACTCAGACAGCTATTGCTTTTCATATTGTGTTACTGGGCATGAGGCTGAGAGCTGGTGTGACGCCGGTGGTTCCTGGTGTGGTGTTAACATCTTGGGGGCAGTGAGTGAGCAGCCAGATGCCTGCTCAGCTAAAGCACCCTTTCTTATGGCAACTGTCGAAATGTCAATCATCAGACGTCAACCTATAAATGAGCTTGTGCCTCGGAGGCTGACAGGAAGCAGAGACACAGTAAAGATGCTGCAACACTCGACTTGTGGTCCATGTGAGGGCAGGGATTGGCTGGCGAAGCTTGTTGTGTGCTATGGCAGGCTGATCCTAATACAGTTTTCACATTACACACTCTTTATGGCTGCCTCATGAGGCAAATGTCTCCCTGAGTGGACAGATGATATACAGTGCTGAGGTGATTATATTAATCAATCTTCGATTCATCAGCAACAGTTTTCACAATCAATCACTTGCTGAAGGCATTTGTAAAGCTTGAATGCCAAACATTTGCTGGCTGCCAGCTTCTCAAATGTGATGACTTACTGACGTTTTTTACTGCTTTCTATGACTTCAGATGGAGTATTTTATACAGAGAATGTATAGCTTTGCACTATTATTGTCAGACAAAACCAGAGGTTTAATGGCATTATCTTGAACTTCTTGAATGTTTTTTGGACAAAACACAAAAGAAAATATTATTAGTTACAGCTCTTCACACACACACTCACACACACACTGTAACCGATGGTCTAAGGTTTTGTAAATGCATTTTAGGCTCATTCCTGCTGATTCCTGTCCTTTTTTTGTGTGTTTTTGTTGTTTGCAAGAAAAGATGCAATACATAGCAGGATGTCCAACAAGCAAATCCTCATTAGTATCAGCTTTTCTATTGTGACTGAAACAGGTCACACAGTTCAACAGGTACAGAGCCTCTTTTTGCTCTGCCAGTCTATATTTTGCGATTGTGGCAAATACATTTCTGTGAATTCACAGCAAGAGTTTTCAATGGTTTGACAATCTCTCTTTCTTTCTGTTGTCCTTTGTCTCTTTAAGGAAAGCCAGGCAGTCCTGCTAATGTTCCATCAGCTGAGCTTCTAGCTGTAACCCCACCAGGTGGTCCTCAGTTCAACATCATGCTGCACCTCATCCTGCTCCTCCATCTTCTGGTACTCTCACTCTCCTCTGCAGGTCAGTAGCACATTCAGCTGAAAGGGAATGGCTAGATTAATTGACGGAATGTGTGAAAAGATATTTTTAAATATACTGTATCACTGTTGTTGAATGAAAGCATCGCACAGCTACTATCATGCTTCTCTATATAGCTACTGAATGTTTGCATGAGCCTATGAGTCATTAAATTCCTCCGCTCAGAGCTAGAGTTGAAAAAAAAACATGTAAATCACAATATTTTGACCTAATTGGCATCAGTGATGCATAAAATGTTGGTAATTGGTTCAGCAGTGGTAGCAGTTTGCTCTCTGAGACTTTTTTAATACTGCTGTTGAGCAGCACTCAGACTGTAGAAGTACTTTACTCATTTACCTCGACACTTGTTTTCACTTGAACATCCTTCACCTTTAAAGTATCACCATCCAAAAACCCAATTGTCAAAGATGGATTTGGCTCTCTCAAGCTGCCAGTGCACTGTGTCTCATATTCTCACCACAACTTAATAAACATACTCTGATTTGTGGCTCCAACTACAGTGACAATCAAACAGGTGGCAGGAAGCTTGGATAGAGGCCCACATCAAAACTGGATTGTCAGGATGAATGGGGTACAAGAGAGACAAGGTGTTAACAAGCTGCTTACTGCCAGCTTTGAAAAACATTTTAATCAAGGTGTTAATACACACTAATTAAAGCAGATTGAAGCCCCTTTTACACTGGTTTTTCAAGGCAGGAATGTTGTGCCATTATTCCGCCTCACCTTCTCCATAAAACGTACGGGGACATAATGGAGAGTCATTGTAGATTCACCTCTGAGCCAACGGCAGAGGTAGTAAACCAGGCTGAACTGGTGTCTGTGTAAAAAGGCCGAACTGGCAGAATGGGACGCCACTAGATGTATATGCTGGTGTGTTACACGTCACGCCTCTTTGGCCGCTGAAAATCAATCTAATTCTATCTTAAATCAGGTTTTGGGGCAACAATTTGCCAGTGTTGTTTGGTTCAGTGTGAAAAAGCAAAGCTGGCTGTCTGGGGAGGCTTCTTTATGGTGATATTGCACAATTTCTGTATGAGAAGGGCTCTAGTCAAATGTATGATATTATACACATGTTGCAATCATTTGCCTCGGAGGAGCTTGAGTTTGCAGCTTTTCATCCCTTTTTTTGTGATGTGCAGTCAGCTGTGTTGGAAACAAAACAAAGCGGTCAGATAACAGCAGGAGGGAAAATGACCTGTCTAAAAAAGATACAACCTCTTCTGTGTTCTCATACTTTGGGCTATTCTCACATGTTTTCAATTTGAATTCACATGATCCAAAAAAAAGAAGGAGCCTGGATTGGGAAGTGTATCAGCTTCACACCACATCTTTCCCAGACAGACTTGGAGATCTTGGAGGTTTATTTTCTCTTTCTCTTCTTTTATTACTGTAGCTGAGTTCACTAAAGGCTTTGGCAGCACTTCAGCTAAGGCTTCGAGTATCCTGTTGAAAACACACTCACATACATCTACAGAAAAGTAATGGGCAGATGAGCGCTCAGCACTTACATGGTTGCACCGCACAAATACACACTCAGTATACACTCAGTGTTCATCCACACAGGGCTGAACTGTATGGCTGCTCTATCTAAACAGACAGCAGCCAACCAACAGACTCATTACTATGAGTAGAGAACATTGGTTTGACATTTTTGTTTAGCCCCAACAAGAATAGTTTGATGGCTAATGGGATATTAATGCTATGACAGCACAACAAAAGCCAAACATCTTACAACTTAAGTTTAAAGTCTGTGTGTGTTTTCTGTCATTCAGCTGGCTCATAGTAATGCTTATATTACAACATACAGTGTAATGATACAACATAATTTAACAGGTTGGTATGATTATTTTATCCTTTTTGTAACTGTACACAGCTGGTCATTTGAATACAGTTTGACAGAGTATTTATACTCACTTACACTTACACAAGGCCAACCACAAAAGTTTTCTATTTTATTGAGAAATACGGGGTGTAGTGGAATCCACCGAGATGGCCTTCAGCCAAAGGTACTCCTTCAGTTTAAAGTGGGGTTTCCAGTCATTCATCACATTCTCAGCAGCAAAAAGGGATTCTATCAAAGACCTGCGCCTGTCTGAAGATATGATGAGGCATGATTTCCTTTGATCCATTTTTCTCGTGGTGTCCTGTGAGAAGTGAGAGAAATCCACGTGCAGTTTAGGAACACAGGCCGCAATTGCAATATAAATATCAGCAGCCATGTATTTGCAACATCATGGTTCAATATGTTGACATGATTTCCTTATTATCCCACAGGTGCATCAATGCATGGGGAGGTTTCTGACTTTTATGGAGGTAAGACAAACAAACTGTGTCAGTTTACTGGCAGATTGACGAGGCTTTAGTTTGGTCTAGTTTTTAACCCCTTACTGCCTGAATTTATTTACAATCATATAAAAAAATGTATCATTTGTGTTTTTGCATTCAAGCAGATGCTAAATGAAGTGGAGATTGTTCATTTGAATATAGCATAGCATAGACTAGTACAATATAATAATAGTATAATATAATATATATGTATATATGCATAGAATATATATATGTATGTATACATCTATGTATATATAATGTATACATAGAATATGCATCAACCGGCATTAGTGGGATACAGAGGCCACCTCAGCTGCATCAAGACCGGAAGAGGTTTGAGCCGAATTCGCGACAACAGGCAACAAGGGGTTAATAAGCTCCATGTGCTAGATAATGCTAGAACATTGAGCAATGGACATTGTGCAACATTGGAACAGCCTTCGAGTAAACAGCTACCACTACATGAACAGATGAGTCATGAGGTAATATTTCACCAGAATTGTTACCCCCTCCTTGATTTAAACACACTAATGAATCTTTTCCACTCTATTATTGTGCTCATGTAATGAAATACAATGAAAACCAAAGAAAATAAGTCAGATAGGTTTCAGTTGAGGCTCTGCCCATCTTCTGCCCACTGCTCCCCCCTGAGGTGATGAGACTACAATAGTATCTGCTTGTCAGGATTCATTAAGGGACATTCAGTGACAGACGGCTCCCTTTCTGGTCCACAATTGGACAGGACAAATGAAATTCTATCTGGAGGTCATGTTTCTTCCCACTGTTGCTATTTCTGGGTTTCTCCTACTTGCAGATGTCCATTAATCCTAATTGAGATGGTTAAAGTCCAAGACACTGCACTGTACTGCACAGCTAAATCTATAACGGCCATTAGAGTTAGAAACCGTGTTAGTTTTTATGTTGGTATGATGACATAGATATGGTGAAGAATGTGATTCATTCAAACGCACATATATAAATATACTACTAAATAAATATTACTTTTTATATTTTTCCGTAAATTTTTATTCAATTACTTACTGTGATATTTTAATAATATTTTATCAAAAATTATTTGAATTTAGATTTTTATACAATATATTCATCATTGCAGATTATTTTTAAATATTAGGGGGACAAACAACAAGTTTTGTCTTTCTTGCCAGGAGTTAGATGAGAAGGTAGATTCGTACTTTCATGTCTGTTGCTTTTCATGACATGTATTCTAAATATGAAGCTACAAACAGCAACTGATTAGCTTAGCTTTGCATAAAGACTGGAAAAGGGGATATAGTCACTGCAGCCTGGCTCTGGCAGGGTGTAACAAAAAGCAAAACCACCACCTAAAGTACACTAATCAACAAGCCATATCTCAGTTTTTTCATCTGTACAAAAAAACAATACTTATGATATGTATGCAGTGGCAAAAGGGAAATCAAAATCAAAGTGCAAGTGTGATTTTCAAAGGTGCAACCTTTAAATGTGAAAATTACAAAAGAAAGGTGTTATTCTCTCTTCATTTCCAAATATACTGTAGATCTTTATTCATAAATAATACATTTAGATTTTTAATTGATTAGAGCACCTTCCTGTTCTATCGTGTAGAGCAGTTAAGCACTGCCAGTGTTTGCCTCTGTTATCTGCATAAGATTTGTACCATGTGTGCTATTCTGTGGAAGAAAAATAAAGTGGAGGCAGACTGACAGCAAGGGGTAAATTGGAAAAAGGAAGGCTTGCTGATTCGTTGCTTGGGAACAAGTTGAGATGCTGAATGCAGGTTGAATTGTTGATGGATCCAGGGAGGAGAGGAATCGTTTTTTTCTGGTGGACTCTGTTTTTGTTTCATACAATCAGTGTCTTTTCTTCTCCATGAAAGATCGACCGTCGATGATTTTACAGTGTCACCTCCTGGACATATTGACATTATCCCCACTTGTCTGCAGAAGTAACACAACATGATGCAGCCGGGACTCTGCTGAATGTTCTTGATACTGACCACATTAGTATAGACTGCGGTGTTTAAGGTCACTCAGCACTAAGACGTGAGAAAATGCTGCTCAGGCTTTATCATTTTGAATTATTTCCCAAACTTGGACAAAAATGAAGGCGTAGCCACAGGAGGAGACAACTTCGATCCCACACTCCTAAAAGGTCAGAACATTGTGTAGGTGGCCTTCCAGCTGACAGACTATGCTTTTTTTTTTTTTTTTGTAACATCATGAAGTGCTTATCACTCAGCCCATAGCCATATTAATGCTCATCATTCTGCTGTTAAAGCGACACTCCACTCACTATCTCTCTCTTTAGTTCCAAGCAATCACCCCCAGCAGCCTTTAAAGATAGCTGTAAAAAGTTTGTATTTTCAGGACATTAGAATTTATCAAAGCGCCAATAGAGACTCCTCAAATCACCTCTCAGCTGTCCAGCCATATGGTCAGTACTTTTCCAACACCAATCTTTGGCCAAGACATGGCTGAATGCACCACTTTCATCCCAGTCCTTAGGCATGACCTTGCTGAGCTTTTGAGCTTTTGGGTGTGTGTAGATTTGATTGCCTGCAGTGCAGTTTCTGATACTTTTGTTAAAATTAGAGCTGCAATGATAAGTTGCTTGACAGAAAATTGTGGGTTAAGGATTTGGTGCTTTTTGTGCATGATTGTAAACTGAATCTCTTTGGCCTTTGGACTGTTGGTCAGACAAGAAAAGACAAGACAAGACAGTTAAAGACATCACCTCGGGCTGTCACAACTTTCTGACATTTTATAGACAAAATGTACATATATAGAGAAGTGACTGAATATTCTGAACGTCTGATGGACAGCTGAGAAGTAAATGATTCTGCACAAGTGGTCTGAGAAGTTCCTGTGGACATTTTGATACTTGTAATGCAATGAAATGTGGCGCAAGCGATTGATTCTCTGAAGTGATCCCAGTGATGTGCTTTTAAAACCTCAATCATTGTTTGTGACCATAGCAGACTGTGTTTCAGATTAATTTGTGTCATGGCCTGTGGGAATATCTGGATTTAAATTCACTCTCTCATATGTGCTGTTTGAATAGCACTGCTCAGTTGCAGCCACCATTTCGGAGAGTAATTCTTTTTGACAGCAGTTATGATAGCACAGCTGGCACCACATTCAAGATACACTCACTGACACTGCCACTCTTATGTCCACACCTCTGCCAAATACTTGGGTTTTCAGTTAAGGTGGGCAATTATTTTTTCGACGTATAAAATTAAGTACATCTCTACCCCAAGGACACTTTGGTCTGTCACCATGCCTCATTATGTGGCTCAAGGGCTTGTGGGTAATAATTGCTAGAAAGTGCTTGTGCTGCTTCGAGGAAACAGTATTATAATAGTATCTGTCCCACTTGGACACTCTCTTGGTCATGCAAACAAACTGCAGATGTAGCCAAGACACACAGCTGCGAGTAAAGTTAAATCCGTCAGGGGATCAGAAGATGAAGTTCTTCTGGGATTTGGGGTAATTATGTGACTATTTAGATATCAAACAAAATCCCATACAAAACATTTATTTTGCAAAGTGAGAACTCAAACCCATGAAACATGAGGACACCACACAAGAAAATAATTGAAGAAACATGACAGATACTGCTTCAAGTCAGTACGTCTTTGTCATGCACCTAAAATTATACCTGAAACCTCGCTGAATAATCGTTGTCTCATTAGAAGCTGATGCAAGGGAAGATATCAGGCTCCCAAGATAACAGGCTGTATAGTATCTCAAATTCAAATGAGTCTCTAAACTTAACCAGTTCCTCAGTTGAATAGGAGTCTGTGCTTGACAATGAAGTCTGTCCAGAGCGAGTTCACATCCAGTAGGCCCTGGAGACACATGACCTCTGACTAGTGCGTGTGTGTGCGCATCTGTGCTTCCTCCCCTTTTAGTACAAATATTGCTTTATCTGAGAGTACCTTCATGCCGTCGATATTCTGTGCAGGGAAAAAGAGAACCCGGGAGAGACACTGAAATGAAGATTTTTGTAGCTTTGGAGAGTTGGAAAGAGCTTCTCTGTGTTTTGGACAAAACATATCACTGAGAGAATTCATGAGGCAACTGACAGTGGGGGCTTTGAGAGATGGAAAAAGAGAGAAAGGGTGATGGTTCAAGTACGAGAGGGAAAACAAGATTCACCACAGTTCTTCTTGATGGGAACATGAATGTCTGTACCAATTTTCATGTCAGTCCATTCACCACTTCATTCCACTCAAAACCACAAACATGAAACTGTTGATTGCATAAGAAAAGAAAGAAAAGTCAGGGGATCACCAAAATCAGAATGGTTTAAGCATATATCACCTCAGATCCATAAGTGTCCTCACAAAACTTTGAACCAACCCACTCTGTAGAGATATTCCAGTGGATAAGTGAAAGCATATGGGGCTGGGTTTTTTAGGGTTTATCTTACTGTCATTGTGGACATCTGTATCAAATTTGAATGAAATCCATCCAGTAATTGTTGAGACATCACCAAAAGCAGTAGGATGCATCGTCTGGTGGACCGTGAATTTCTGTAAAAACTTTCATGACAATACATCCAGTAGTTGTTGAGATATTTCTGCCTGACTAAAGTGATGTACTGACTGACTGACACGGCCGCCCTTGGAGCCACGCAGCTAGCATGGCTAACTAGAGAGTTAAGGTACCTTTAGGATGAAAGTAGTTGTAGAAGGAAATCCAGGAAAGGTAAAGAAAGAGGAGCAGAGTGTGACAGTAGGAAACAGGTTAGAGAGATGGAGGGAGGACAGAGGAAAGGCAGTGAGAGTTAGAGACAGATCAACAGAGAGAGTGAAACGAGGCAGAGAGAATGGAAGAGGCCTGTGTGTGTCTCCAGGCAGTGGGCCTTATGTGGCCTGCTTTAACACTCCCCTTCACCATCTGTCACATCCCACATTACAGGCAAAAGATAGGAACGGCACCAGCCTCATCTCTCACAGTTACCCTCCAACTGCTTCGGTATTTCAACACTGCACCAGAGCCTCAGAAACTCCCCTCCTCCAGCCCATCTCACATTTATATTTCATATTTACATGCACAGCATTTATCTGACACTCGAGCAGAGCAATCTAAGTGCAACAGTAGAAAAGGGTCACTATATTCCCTTTGCTCTAATCACCCTGGTGAGTCTGTTTCTTTAAAGTCCTCAGTTTCTTTTCTTTGCTCTTTTTTTCTTTCTCCCTTGTTCCCAGAACATAGTTTCTCACTTAATTTGCCTTCCATCAGCCCCACAATGCCCCATTTATAGTATGTTTAATTCTCTCTCAGCCAGCAGTAATTCAGAGTCCTTGGGATTTGCATCAATGTCAAGTACTCGCACACGGTTGGCTGCTGGGGTGCGTGTGAGTGTGTGAGTCACAGAAGATCTTGTCTCCAAACATCTTAATTGGCCATCCTGGTGCGAGAAGGGTACAGCTAACTTGCTTGTGTGCTTTATAGTCTGTCTTCATACTGATTAGGATTATAAGATTTATAATTCCTTTTGCTTCCTTGAAGCAGATACAGATGAGCATAGATCTCGCTCACTGATGTTTAACCACAGAGTATTCAAGCATTCAATTCAACGCATGTGCTACTGCTTGAATGTATTTGATTTTTGCTTCATTTTCTTCTTATTCTGCACAAACATATGTTCCTGTTTTCGTTTTTCTAAATAGCACTGAAAATGCAGTTACAGGTGGCAGATTATTATGAATACAAGTGCCTTTTGTTCAGGTTTCTAAAGGTTGCTCGCTGTCAGTCAATATGACATTTTCAGAGTTACTGAATCCTAAGCGCCATTGCAGGCCCGGGTAGAAGGATCGAGTAGAAGCAGGATATTACTGTCTGAAAGAGCGAGCTTCTCCCCATTGAGGTGTCAGCTGTGCTCTCTTAGAAGTCAGAGACGCAGGGGAATAGCACACATGTGCTTACACACACATTCACACTCACATTTGTATTCCTGCAGTCACCTACACACACTCTTGATCTGAGGGAATAATCAACGTTTGAGAACATTTCACCTCATTGCTTATTCATAGCCTGGCATTGTGTTTATGTCTTATTCATGCCACTGCTCGTGATGTCTGTCTGTTTTAATGAGTAATTGGGGCTAATTGTATGTGTGTGTTGATGGTGTAAAAGGCAGATTGAACCAAGAAAGGCATTTTCATCAAGGAGACTCTTCTCCCTGGATTTGCCTCTGCATCTGCTTCACAGCACTGAGGCTGACACATGCAGTATGAAAGGAGTTGGGATTATGCTACAACAAGTTAACGTTTCCAGTTCCAGGATTTATATTAGCCCATAACAATATCACGTTCACTGGCAACAGATGATTGTGTCGCTGTGGTTTGGCACCTGAGAGAGCACATCTGTCATAATTAGTGCGATGTTGTGATTTGGAATAAAACAGGAGTTTATGATTCTGCACCATGCCTGAAAAGAGGGTTTGTATGATTTCAAGAAATAGATTAGTTACAGCCACAATTAGGATTTCTCTTAAAACAGCCAGCAGGCAATGCAGGTGTGTGCATCTGTGAAAACCACAAACCAGGCTGAAATATTAAAAGGCAGCGGCAGTCTCGCAAGTCTAGTCAGTATGTTGTGTTTTTGTCTTAAATCTGAACCCTGCTGTCTCATTTCTGATGGAATTGCCCCAGAACTGCCAGACAGACGCTGAGCTCTAACACCTTGATATTTCCAGCGTGTTTTGAGCCTGACCCAGCTTGTTGTTATTTACCCTTGTCTCGTTTGTTTGTTGTCGGCAGACGAAGCCACAGGTTACGGGCCAGTGTTTGAGGAGCAGCCGGTGGACACCATCTACCCCGAGGAGTCACCCGAGGCAAAAATCACCATGGGCTGCCGGGCCCGGGCCAGTCCACCTGCCACATACAAGTAACATATGTTTCCCATAAACCCGGTCTCATTACTACCCGCTGTGCAATCTGTGTGGCTCCCACCATCTCTCATGTTGTATTTAGATTGTTTTAGGATCTGCATGTGAATGGCAAGGTCACAAGGATGTTTATCTTGACCTTGATGCTCTTCCAAGGTTCTCTGTGCATGTGTGACCATCCAGCAGTGCATGGTGGATTGCCAGGCCCACACACTTTTATTGTTGTCAAACGACCTGTGCAACTCATTTTGTTCACAGCGGATGTTTGTTTTTTCCTCATGCTAATAATAATTTAAATGCCAAAATAGGACATGCCAGAAAAAACAAATAAGATGTTGTTCCCACAGCGGCAGCAGCAGCGCAAACGGCACTGCCGTCGTGTCTCCACCTTATTTACAGCTCAAAATTTAAAGTGTTTTGCACGATTCATTTCAATTTAGATGTAAATGTATGTAAATGATATTTCCCCCAAATCGGTTTCACTGTCAGAGAGCCCAGAATTAGATGTCAGAGGGGAAAGAATTAGCTGTGACCACTGCTGGTATTAAGTGTCTAAGAGGGTTCATCTATAGTACAGTCCGCTGTGCCTTTCAAAACATGAAATCTGCTTAGTTTTTGAATGTTGGTAATCACTTACAGTATGTGCAGACATTTATTGCAAAAAACTGTAATTGTCAGATTTAGCTTTGTCATGAGGGGCCAGATGTCAGGTGTTTGCCACTTATATGGTTGGACAAAACTACATGCGGTTAACAATTTCCCTGACAAAATTCCCATTGTGGGGCAAACCATTTGTCAACAAATCAAACTGTAGTTATATACTCCTATATCATACTTGACTCTGACCGCTTTCACAATGCACAAATGTATTGACCCACATTGTTTTCCTTGTTGCAGATGGATGCTGGGTGAATCGGAAGTTGACCTGCAAGCAGAGGACAGTCACTACAGTTTAGTGGGAGGCAACTTGATCATCAGCAACCCGATCAAATCCAAACATGTAGGAAACTACTACTGTTTGGCTACCAACATGTACGGAACGATCATCAGCCGAGAGGCCTCAGTCCAGTTCGGATGTAAGTGGCCCAGTTGTGAACCTCCATTTAGGCTGCAATGACGTACAGTACCATGCAGATTTAACAGAGAACTGCCCTGGAGCTGTACTTTCATGCATATTAAGTGCACTGAAATTGCAAGGGCAGCTGGGACAAATCATAAGTGGTGTGGAAAGTGCAATTTGTGAATAGTCTAAGTTTGTGATGCCACCGTGGCTAATTACTTTTTTATTAAAAAACTACAACTCTATTCAAGCAGCTATTGAACTTTAACACAATCCTTAAACTCTTAGTGTATAATTCATGGACTTCAGCTATGGGAGTTGCTCAAATATGAAAGTGTGACAATAGATTCTGAGTAGCTCTTGAATCTGAAACTGCCTCACAATTGATCTTTGTCTCTGCCTCTCTCAGACCTTGATCTCTTCTCCTCGGAAGAAAGGGAGTCGGTGTACGTCAAAGAGGGACAGGGGGCAGTGCTGCTCTGCGCTCCCCCACCGCATTATCCAGGTACAGCATAAATTTAACGAGTGTGCTTCTGCTCTGCTACAAGATTATGTTCAGCCCCCTTCATCATGTAGCATCAGCATTTGATTGATATGTGGGCAGATGGAAGTGGCACAGTAGTTAGCACTGCTCCTTACTTACATTTCCGGTCCTGTCTGTGTGGATCTTTAATGTTTCCTCCTTGGTTCTGCAATACATCAGGTGGACTGGAAATTGTACGTTTATGTATAAATACATAAATTAAAGTGTAACTGCTATAGACATATGGTACTGGAAGCTTTTATATCCACACAGCCAGATTTCCATGAAACTGATGAGGCGAATACATGACATGACATGGGACTGACTTCTTGGCTTGTTAATGTCATCTAATATTTAAAAATAATGATGAACTGTCATTGTCTCATTATCAGTGTTTAAGCTGTTTTTCACTCAGTCCCCCTGTTGGGTTTACTTCTACTCCCCCATGACTGTAGAAGAGAAAGAATTCAAAATGTTTTCATCAGTCTCATACTGTATTTAATTCAAGCTAATATGTCATTACAAGGGTTGTTGTTTGTTTTCCCTCATTTCGCTGGTCCATATGTGTCCTCATTTTATTCTTTATTTGGCATGTGCTGAGCTTATGAATTATTTTCATAACATTGCTGTTATTTAGCCAGAGCCATCAACCAAAAAAAGCTGTATGCATATTTTTCATATTCATGCTAATGCAAATCAGTCAGACAAAACAGTCTGAAAGCATTGTTAACTCTCTCCACCGCATTAGAATTACCTCAACAAGCCAATGTGCTTACACTATCCCTCTATTATGCCTCTCAGCTAGAAGAATTATAAGATTTTATAGGAAAGGTCAATAGATGTTTGAATAATAAATCCCTCTCAGCACCAAGGACTTGCGCTATTTTTTATTTTTGCATGTATTCAGATTATTCAAATCTAATCCTCTCGGCTCTTTACAAAGCTTTTGTTGTGTGTCCAGCTCCTTGATTGACAAGTGCCATTTTGTCACGTCTCTTTCTATCCAGCCGAGCTGTCATTCCGATGGATCCTCAATGAATTCCCCACCTTCATCCCGCTGGACAAAAGGCGTTTTGTCTCCCAGATTACGGGTAACCTCTATATCTCCAAGGTGGACTCCTCAGACAGCGGCAACTATTCCTGCATTGCATCCAGCCCATCCATTTCCAAGAGCGTTTTCTCCAACTACATCCCCCTCGTACCTTTGGCTGAACGTTAGTACTTCTCTTCTTACTACTATATTGTCTTTTCCACTGCTTATTTCTGACCTTCCCATAAATTCTGATTACGCTGAAGCAGTTTGAGATGTCTGGTCTCTTCAGTGTTACATCCAGTGATGTTTAATGATCCACATAAAAGCCCAAGTCAAAATCTAGAATTAATTATTGTGTAGCAGCTTGATCACAGTGTGACCACAATAACATTTGCAATTCACTGCACTTAACACAATTAATGTACTAAAGCTCAGTACTATAGTGAAATACAAGAGAAAGCTTGAATACATGTGTCTCTACAATAGCCACGGAGCATGAAGAAGTGTTTGATAAAGAAATAGTATCCAGGATGAAATTCTCATACACTTTTATCAGGAAAGTGAGGTGTGAGTACAGAGCACGACCTTAAGTGTTTCTTAAAGAGATACGTTTCAAAAATAAGCGTGAAATTATGAAGCTGCAAAACACAGCATCAATTTCTTTCCCTGTCGTCCCTACTGAAGCCCCACGTTAAATCACAACAGTGCTTGTTTTAAATGTGATAAGGTCATGCATGCCACTGTTTGAGATTGAGATTTAATGGAACAAATTAGCTCAGAAGTAGTCACAAACACAAGAAGTTGCTTTAAGACAAAGCCAGCTTGTTATGAAGACAGAAGTGGAACATGAGCCGCCCCAGAGATAGAGATCACAAACTAAACCATGGCTTATGTTCATTAATGCTCAGTGTGTTTGCACAACTGTATGTAAGCAGAATAAACACAAAACTAGACAACTATAACAACATTTTCTATGTGTGTGTGTGTGTGTGTGTGAGGGGCTTCCCTGAATCCATCAGTTTTTTTGATGTTGACTTTCATGGTAATGGAGAACTTCACCTGTGGCTGATTTACTGTACTGTACTGTAGTTAATTAGAAGACAAACTGAAATGTTGTATTTCAGAGCAGTTCTTTGGGCTCTCACATGCATATGTGTATTACACCTTATCCAGAGATTGGAGAAGCCTCTGCAGTACGGGGCAGGTGTTTCAACCGGGTGGTTCGATTGAAGTTACATTAGATTTTCCTTAAAAATATGTTTGTATGTGTGAACAAAATTTTGTTGATAACGAGTAATCAAAGTCACATCCAAACAGTATATTAGATGATGTATATTATGTATATTAGTTGAGGTCCAGCAGTGCCATCAGCTCAGAACTAGCAGAAACCAGTCGGACTCAGATACACCCATCTACTGTCTGGAGAAGTCTGGCCAGAAGTGGTCTTCATGGAAGAATTGCGGCCAAAAAGCCATACCTCAAACTTGGCCAAGCGACTCAACTTTGCATGAAGATATAGGAACTGGGGTACAGAAAACTTGCAGCAAGTGCTCTGGACTGATGAGGCAAAACTTGAAATATTTGGCTGTAGCAGAATGCAGTTTGTTCGCCGAAAAGGCTGGAGAGCGGTACAATAGGAGTGTCCGCAAGCAACAGTGAAGCGTGGTGGAGATTCCTTGCAAGTTTCTGGCTGCATTATCTGCAAATAGAGCTGGGGATTGGATCTGGGTTAACGGTGTCCTCAGTGAAGGGGCATTTGCATCCTCCCAACAGCTCCAGGGAAAACATGCTCGCCCACAACAGGATTTCTTTAAATATTTTCAGGTTAGGAGTTATGTGAGAACATATCTTCCTGACTTTGAGACTGCAGATCCGGACAAATTAGATGACGCTCTGGGTCTCAAAATGTGATTTCTTGTTTGTATAAGGCATTGGAGACTATAGCCCCAACCACAATTAACACCATTAAGGCAGAATGGGAAGCAGAATTAGGTGAACAGTTATCAGAGGATATCTGGGCCAAGAGTATGAAATATATACATACATGATCATTTAATGCAAGACATTGTTTAATTCAGTTCAAGGTTCAGGTATTGCATGGACTGCACTATTCACACACAGTGTGACAACTGTAATTCAACAGAAACGACCTTGCTTCATAGTTACGCTTTATGTCCCAGTCCGCTGAACTTCTGGATGGGGATTTTCAAACTGCTTTTGATAATACTGGGGGTAGAGATTAAACCTGAGCCAGTATTAATTATCCTTAGGAGTATCAGAAGGGTCATGTAGGCTACAGGTGGCTTATCCCATGGGCTTCTCACTGGTAAGAAGCTCATTCTTCTATTTTGGAAGAATAAAGGAGTGCCCACTGTTAAATTTATGGTTAACTGAACTGAAAGAAACTCTGCGTTGAGAGATAATTAGATTTATTCTCAGAAACAAACTTGGCACCTGTTAATCCCCGGCACCCGGGTAAACTGTATTGTCTAGTTCTTCGATGTACGTTTGTTTGCTTTTAATAAGCAAAATGAACCATCACGATCTTTATGGCAAACAAAGATGACATAACTCTTAATAAAGATGTATGTATGTATGTATGTACGTACGTGTGAGAAGGGAGGGGAGACATCAGCCACTGTCTAATCCTGCCTCCAAAGTCTCAAAAGTCAACAAGCATGTGCTGAGCAGTTGTGAGAGGTCGAGGGAGGGTCGAGCTCGTGTCACTTGCAGGCATCTAGTTGTTATGTGCATGGGTTTTGAGACTAATTTGTCAAAAAAGTCATACAGACTCCTCTGGCTGAGACTCAAGACACAAACCCAGTGAAAATACAAATAAAAAAAGTTAGAATCATGTTTACATATACACAGGGAGACAAATAGCCTTGTCTCTCATTTAATGTAAATGTCATAAGGCAAATATGGTCATACCAGGATGAGAGACACTAGTGTGCATGTTTTCTTTGTGTTGCTAACCTAAAAAGCCTTGTCACACAGTGTTTTTTTAGTTGTGTGTCTCAGTAGGACATCTTAGTAAAACAGCAGTATGAAGTGTCTTTTGTTGAATTTGACCCACTTAGGCTTTGGAAACAAACACTAAGATGGCTGAAATTTACACTACTTTACAATTTGTTTCAGGCTTAGCATCTAGAAATGGGTTTAGCTTCTGGGTCATAATTCTGGCCTCTTGTTATTCCTCTCAGGTCCCATCAGGAAATACCCTGCAGACCTCAAAGTCAAGTTCCCAGACACCACTGCTCTGGTGGGACAGAATATCACCTTGGAATGCTTCGCTTTAGGGAAGTAAGTGTGAGCACTGGTTACCTTTTTTTCTGTTTTTTTTAGAGTGCATAGTTATGGATGAAAAGGGTTCATAAAAATATGATATCATCCAGTGAGGCTCATCTTCTAGGTTTCAAGTGTCATAAAATTGGTCTCAGTAAAGAATTTAAATGAATATAAATGATGTTTCAGTGGCTCCTCTTCTCAGTGACAACATTATGAAGAAATGTTGCTGTTTGTTATTATTATGGCATGAAGTAAGGAAATTTAAGTGATGCAACATAGCACAGTATGACACACATACTGACTATTGACAGCTCAAATACAAAATTTAAAGTAATAGGGACATATCAATGTCTCAATTGTTCACTCTTAATATGACAACAAGATGATGTTTACTGCAGCGTAGACTGCCAAAGATTCGCTGCCTATTCTCTGAGCTAAATGATTTAAAGCCCATGTTTCAGAATGATGATGACTTGAGTGCAGTGATGCATATGCATTACAAGTTGAAGCCTGCCTTGTGTATCATTTCTCTCTCTCTCTGCCGCTCCCAGCCCTGTCCCAGAGATCCGCTGGAAGAAGTTAGATGGAGAGTTGTCACCCAATCACGAGGTGCGGATGGCGGGAGCTCATCTGCACCTATACAATGTGCAGTTTGAAGACGCCGGTACCTATCAGTGTGAGGCCGTGAACTCAAGAGGAAAGGACTACCATGCTGCACGAGTGTCTGTAGAAGGTAAGAATTATGTTGTACGTCATGTCAGCCTTATTCACTTAAAACACATGACAGGAAATACACACATTCATCAAATGTGTCGGTTTTACAAAGTCTTTATCAACCATATTCATTGTCACTTTGTTCTTTCGGTACATTTTCTCAGGTTTTTCTTTTTTAGATCTAACTCCTACTGTAGTATCACATAATGTATTATTCAGCATCTTTATTGTCTTCTTAGATTTTTCTGTTCTGTTTTTGTTTTCTGCTCTGATTTTGCTCATTTGCAGCTTTTCCTGAGTGGGTGGAGCAGATCAGCAGCTCAGAGAAAGACCTCAGTAGTGATTACATTATGTCCTGCAATGCCAGTGGCAAACCCAAACCACGCATCCGTTGGCTGAAAAATGGAGAACTGGTAATATTCAAACTCAGAAATGTTTATTGTCCCATGACCTAGCAATTTAGCTGTATTTGTAGCCTCTCTGGCAGCTCCATGAGGTCTCTAAGTGTGTTCAGTGTGCAGCCCGGGGTTGTTACAGTAGCACAGCAGTGACAGGAAGCTGGCACTGTGAGTACACATCGTGTCAGGAAAAAATACCTGTTGTTATTGAGCGGGTGCCAGCACGGGCTGTATAACCCTCTATAGAAACAACTATCATCAGCCTGGAAAAATACCCAAGAGAGTAGCAGACAGTGACAGCAGAGTGGGGGAGGCTTTTTGATATATGTGGCTGGATACATCATTACGCATTAATGAAATCCTCTCCCAGTCAAATTAACCAATTATCATCTGTACCCCTGTGGATGTCAACCATCAACAGTTTGATTTAAATCCTTTGCTTAGTAATAGAATTTAAATTGTGCGAAAATGATGAAATGTAGAACGATGATGTTTTACCTTCACACTGTTGTTCTCCACAGCTTGACAACAAGGAGATGAGGTTCAGCAGCTTGACATTTGATGATTCAGGGATGTATCAGTGCATAGCAGAGAATCACCACGGAGTCATATATGCCAATGCAGAGCTGCGTGTGTTTGGTGAGTCACACTTTGGCTGTAGCCGCAGCCCAAATGGCGGCATCAGAGATTTAAAAATCACATTTCAAGCTCAATAATTAGCACTCGTTCAGATACATTGAGTATAATGTCATATTTAATAAGAAAAATAACGTAAATAACAACTACATCGGAGAAAAAAACATAAATAGACTTTGGCCCTTCAAAGTAGCATACACAATATGTTAGATGAGTTACACTACATGTTTTTATGAATATAGACTGTTTCTGGCTTCTGTCAAGTTTGCGATGAATAATCCGTATTGTCCCCCCTCAGCCTGTGCCCCCACGTTTGAGCATAACCCAGTGAAGAGAGTCCTGGCACCTAAAAACGGTCGTGTGGTGATTGAATGTCGACCTAAAGCAGCTCCAAAGCCTGTCTTCTCCTGGAGCAAAGATACCGAGCTGCTTTCCAACTCTACCAGGTGAGCAGTCTCTTAATAAGATGCCACACTTCCTTCTATCCTCTGGTTTGAATATTGTATGGATAAGTATTCATTCAGAGAGGCTGGTTTATTATGGCAGAGATTTTTTGTGACAAATGAGACACATCTGGGTCATATTAAGTCTAGTTGCACGACATAACGTATGGTGATTTAGGAGATCTAGAGTTATTTAGATCCCCAAAATCTACTGTATATACCAGAAAAGTCTTAAGTGTCTGTCAATGGTTGACATTAAGCTCAATCTCAAGCTGATCAGCATGGAGTGTAAGTCCCTGCCTCATGCTCCTCACTGACAAAACAAGCCTAATTTCTGAGCTCTAAGACCCCCAACCCTTCCCCCCATCTTACACACCACCATGCACCACAGTGGGACTCGCGCAGTGGAAGAGCAGCGGCCAAATTATTATGCAGCATATGTCTCCTAATACGCTCTATGGTGGCTGTCTGTGTAAGAGAGGGTGTGGAGCAGTGACGGGGCAGTTGGCGTGATGCTATTTTTCATGCATGAATATGAAATATGCAGAGAAAAATGACATTGTTGCCATGCCTTTAGCGCAATTTAATGTTGTGTCTTGCTGAGTAGTTTCAAGCTCACAGGCATTTTTATTTTAGAAAACCATATATCTATTAGAGAGCCGGCAAACATTCAGAGTACCCTCATCATTTTTCATCATCCACATACAGATGGAATAACACACGCTGGACTTTTGACCTTCATATTGTGCTGAATATTTTATGTCATACAGCTCTTTCTTGCCAGTGTGTGAAGAATTCTGGTTTCTCCTCAGGGTGTTCATTTGGGAGGATGGGAGCCTGGAGATCCTCAACGTGACACGAGCAGATGAAGGCAGGTACACCTGCTTCGCAGAGAATGACCGGGGCAAGGCCAACAGCACGGGCTCTCTGTTGGTTACAGGCAAGTTCCAGCTAATGAACAACGTGTAATTAATAACTCTCTTTGTACCTCTTTTCTGTAATGTTTCCAGGACAGCTGGTGTTGCTTTGACGGATGGCAACCTTCAATGGCAATCATTCCTCTCACTCTCAGTCCCACCAAACAGTCCCGACCTCCAAATGTCGACTGTTGTTGAATTATGGTCCTCTGAGCAGAGTGACAGTATACAGGGTACTGGTGGACATTCAGTCATTCCCCAAGGGCAGAGGCAAGAGGGGATTGCTTTAGATTAGATATGATGAGACAGGGGTTTAGCCCTTACACTGTTACTTGTTGAGATAGTTTGGTTGGATATCAAATAATAATATTCACATACATCTTTGTACTTGTCAGTCCTTTTCTCTACACCTGCAATTTTTCAAAGATTTTTAGTTTTTAAATCTGATCTCCCATGGTGCTGGATTTACAGCTCTTTTCTGCCCCCTTCTGGACATTTTAGCATAGTGAACAATTCAGGTTATTTCATATACACCCTATACTTTACCATAGGTCTGTCTAGACTGCTCCAGACTCCCTTTGTGATTTAAGTCATTTAACTGTATTCTTCTTTTATTAAATCAAATTTTTAATTTTTAATAACCTACATTACGATTCAGTGGCTGGACTGACCTCATTCTCACCTCACTGATCCTCTCATCCTCTCGTGTTTTTCCCCCAGAGTCCACAAAGATCACCTTGGCACCGTCCAACTCTGACGTAAAAGTGGGTGAAAGCAGCTGGATGCAGTGTGCCGCATCACATGACCCCTCTCTGGACATCACCTTCATATGGTCCCTGGATGGCCGAGTCATTGACCTACACAAGGACAGTCAACATTATGAACGCAGCCCAGTGAGACATCATATTGGTTAATTATTTTAAAGAGAAATTAACTTAAATGATTAAAGTTTAGTATGATAGCTCACTCTGCCCCAGCTGCAAAATGTCAGCTCTAGCCTGGAGTTCATCCACGTCAAATCATATTTGAGGTCGGCTTGATGTTTGTAGTATTTTTATTGGACTACCTGGAATGGAAAAGTACAGCCTGATTAAATGAATATGACTCTAAAGCCATTTCACATTCCTTCCCTGAGTGGAATAGTGCATTGTATCAGTTAAATAGCAATTTCAGCTAACATTCATTATTGTTGACATGCCCCACTCTCCCTATAGTGCAGCTCTAACCGTAAGTTAGTGGTTATCATCTCTCATTTGTCACTCTGCCCGCTAGGAAAACACTATATTATGATTTTGATTGATGATACCTCGTTTTTGTACACAGGGAGGATTTTCCCCTCGTAAAAATGGGGTCCAGACCCACTTAATAGTGTTTATGCGGAACTAGCAAAGTTAGTTTGACTTTCAAACAGCAAGTTCAATGTTTTTTTTTTAAGTATTAGTGAATTATTTTCGTGACCTTTTTACAGTGAGAGTGCTGACTAGAACAAACACTACATATTTTCATAGTAAAAGAGGCGAAAGCCGTTCAGCTGAAGATAGTGTCCAGTTCACCTTATTGGATGCCCAGGTTGGATATCTCAGTCTTGAATGTTTTCATTAGTGATTGATATAATACCTCCTTTTCCATATTTCAAGATGCGTTTAAGACTGATAATTTTGCTTTGAAAAGCACACAGTAGGAAGCCTTTGCCTTGTAATATATGATGTTTTGCATTATTACATTAATTCTTGTCTATTGTATTGTTTTGTGCAGAATGGAAGCTCAAACGGCGAGCTACAGATCAAGAACGCCCAGCTGAAGCTTGCTGGACGCTACACCTGCACTGCACAGACCCCCATTGACAATGTTTCTGCCTCTGCCCAGCTGGTTGTCAGGGGTGAGTCATGAGTGATACAGTTACAGTACACATATGCATATAGTCATGTATATAAAATGTCTTAAAGGCTCTGGCTAAAGGATATTTTCTCAATCAACGTCTTACTAGGAGCAATGGGATCCCTCAGGAGTATACTGTTCTGTGTCTTTGTGATTTTATGTGAGAGATATTTGTATATTGTGGTTTCTGTCTGTGTTCCTCTCACTGGTTTGAAGTGGATGTGACTCAGTTGGAAGACGGTGCTGCTACATTCTCCCATGCACTAATCAGTAACACCCAGTCAAGTTTTCAGGGAGTTTGATTAAACCAAACCAAACTAAACAGAACACAAGACTTTTAAATAATTCTACCGTTCATCAGGTGCATATTCCTAAGTTTCTTAATTAAAATTGTCCCTTGCCGTTATTGTCAGCCTGTGAATATGTGGCAAGAAAAGGCATGGGTGAAGAGCCACAGAGAGAGATGACACAAGTACTGTATGATCTCCAGCACGTGCTTGCAGAGGAAAAAAAAAAAAAACAGAGTAACCAGACTGTAGCCTGTTTTTGCCGGATAATCTGTCAACCCCCTGAGACTCCACACGAAAGAACGTGAGAGAGACTGTGGAAGGAAATGCCTGCGTGTCCCCATGCAGGAGACAGAGACCCACACAGGGAACTCAAACCATCTACCACTACCACCCACAAAAGGTCGGCCTAACTCTCAGGCTGTCTAACATGATGCATTTAGACACCAGCATCTGACTACAGCTTTTCTATTAGTGCAAGAAATAGTTAAGAAGTCAAACTGAAACACATCTGATGATGCTTTACCTCTAGATTAAATTAGCTATACTGTATGAAAAGTTTTTGCAGGAAAGTTTTTTGCTTCCTGTGAGTCTTAATAACAAGCCGCTACTGTGGTTGCATTTTTAGAAACACTGCTAGATTTTATTTAACTAAATGGAACAAGCAATGCTTGTCTGTCATTAGAAATGAGTGTCAGCTCCCACTTGTTTTCATTATAACTGAATGAAGTAGCACTTTATGCAGAGATGCAAGAGATGCTGGGATTACAGCAGTTAGTATGTTTATGGTTATTAGTTGTGTGATGCCATGTGATGAATATTTGATGATTGAAGTATGTAGAACATCATAGATTTCTATCTATCCACAATATTTTGACACGGAGCACTGCTGATTTCAGTACTTGTTCTTCCAGCTGCATACAGATATCAACATGCACAAAATAAACCCTGCCCAACTTCCGTAGTGCTCTGTCTGTCATTTACTGTATTTCACCTCCCGGATGATTCATCAGGCTTTGTTTTTACCCTCCACTTCCTGATGAGTGAGAGCTTGCCTTACAGCCTTCCCCTCGGGTCTTGAAACAGGCCCAGTGTTGGTTGGACAAAGGGTCTCTTCAGATAGGAACCCAAGAACTCTTGCAGTGATCTGGTTGCCAGTGATCCCTGTTGTGCCCTGGGTGTGCTGCCATCGCTGCTGCTTTCTTAGCAGGTGCTGACAGATGGCCAGGTGAACGCACAGCGGCTGACTGTGACGTTTCTCACAGTGGAACCAAAACACAGGCCCTGGGCCGCTCCTAATGGAGTGCCAAATGCCAGCAGTTCGGGGTGCAGTGAGGGAGAGATGAAAGACAGCCATTTATCACGGCAGATGAGGAAGCAGATCTGCTTCAGGAGATTGTCTGAGTTGAAACACAGCTCTGCACCTGTAGTTTGTTTTTAGTAGGGATTTGAGATAGGGAGAGGAGCTGTTTTCATATGACGGGTGTGGATGTTATTGTAGCGTAATATTACAGTGTTGCCTGGAACAGTGTTGAAATGTGGCTGAGTTAATGTAAGTGTTGTTAATTAGTCGTACATTTTATACAGTTTGGCTCTTAGGATACAATATGTTAGTTAGTATAAACACATTCTGCTAAACATCCATATGACTCAGTCTTGTACAGACATGGAAAATCTGCATGACGCTTCATCCCTTACATTGAATTGTAAAGAACTGTAGATTTTTTTCACTTCTTCGCTTTCACTCCTGACTCTTAGAGGAGAAGGGAAGCTTAAAGGCTGTCTAGCTTTGGCTGCCTAATCACCTTACTTGTCTCAGCTCATATTCATGACTTGGAAAAAGTAAATCCTGGCTGAATTCTGAGGCTGCGGGTTGGGAGGCTAACCCCGACACAGTCTGGGTTTTCTATTAGGCCATTTTTATGTTCCAAAGGAAGAATCAAGAGGAGCAGGAGGACCAAGAGAAACATTGGATTCAAAAGCTTTTGCTTGAGCTTTAGTTCATATATGTCAATGAGCGCTAAGCTGTAATGCCTTAATCCATCAGTCTTTGCTGATGTCTTTTAAAGAAGAGACTAAAAAGAGGAAATGGCTTTGATGTGCTGTGTTTCATATGCATCAAACAGTGCTCTTTCTGGAGACTCGTGCTGAAGTATAAGGTTGTTAAAGGGTTCAAGACTTTTGCCAAGAATTTCTCCATGAGCTTGAATAAAGATAAAGCTCCTTCAATAACACTATAACCTCTTTCTTTCTGTCCGCAATTTATTAACAAGCAGGATGTTCACTATCTGCCTGAGGCACAAGTCAAAGTGGGCAGTTAATTAAACTTGCAAATTTATGGCTAAGGGACAGTGTCACCAATCCCAACACAACTGTGTAGCCACACTTGTATTCATCACCCATCAAACAACACTTTTAACTTGGCTCTTATTCTTTTCTTTACTTCAGGTCCCCCTGGTGCCCCAGGTGGGGTGCGAGTGATGAACAAAACTGACAAGAGTGTAACGTTGCAGTGGAGCCGTGGAGCAGACAACCACAGCCCCATCTCTAAATATACCATCCAGTACAGGGACTCCTTCTCAAAGGATGTCTGGAAGAATGCCACTACATGTGAGAACTCCAGCGCACTAGTTTGTCAAATAAACACCACTACCTTAATGCTGAGCTGGCTTTGGTGTTATAATAATTTGGGTTATGCCACATAGTGATACTGTAGGCCTACATGGTGGTAGAAGCTCTCTTAAAGATGTCTACAATATAATTAAGTCATGCCTCAATGACTTAAAATATAGGAACAAATTCCAAAAATGGAACTTCATTGTTGTTTTAAGGATATTTTTGTTAAATTGTGGGAGAGCACAACCAGTGCTGTATAATGTTTTAACATACCGTGCTGTAGCCCTGACATTTTGGCATTGCAAAATGAAATCTGTGCATTTCTCTCTAGCTCCTGCAGATGTAGAGGGGAATACAGAGATGGCCACAGTGGTGGATTTGTTCCCCTGGATAGAATATGAGTTCAGGGTAATCGCCACCAACACTCTGGGGACGGGAGAGCCGAGCAGTGCGTCACCTAAAGTCAGAACCCTGGAAGCACGTAAGAACATGACCTGTTTGTGTTAACATTGAGTACACAAGATCTATGGTATGAACCCTCCGAGTAGCTTGAAAGGTCATGGAAATGTGGTCCCACAGTCCAGATTTCCATTCTGATATTTATTCTTCATCATTCAATCATAGCACTATTTACGCACGTTAAGCATCTCCGTAGAAATGAGTCAGCATAAATCCCATCAATCTTTACTTCCTACAGCACAAGCATGCTGCCAAACTCACCACACAAACCTCTACAAATGAGCACTTTGCTGAAACTGTATGCTGTAATTCAATTATAAAATGGAAATCACAGGCTCACTGTAACCTCTCTTGAAAAATCATCATTTGAGAGCTACTAGACTCAAGGAAAGACATGAAAGGTTTTGCCTCTCTGTCTCCTTCGGTGGCAAAGTTCCCTCACTGACATTAAGGTGTTGCATTTGGCACAGGGAAAGACACTGACATTGTGTTTGCAGAGGAAGGATGTTTCAGTTCTGCTGCCAGGGATAGGTTACAGCCTGTGTGGGTTGGCGTTGTTTTTGTGGATTCTTAGCATGTGGGCTCAGAGTTTGACTGTTGCTGTCTCATTGTAGTTCCTGTGGTGGCGCCCTCGGACGTCGGCGGGGGTGGGGGGAGCAACAGAGAACTGACCATCACATGGACGGTAGGTCTGGACTTTTCCACTGAGCACAAGGGGGAAAAGGGTCAAAAGCTCATCTAAAAGCTAACAGAAAAGAGCCATGCTGCTGTTCTGTCACTTTAAACTAATTCTTAGTGAGGGAGAATATTTTCAATAATAATAATGATTGTAATAACCTTTATTTTATAGCAACTTTCAAAACAAAGTTACAACATGCTTCACAGAAAAAAAATAGCATGCCAGAACGAATGAAATAAAAACAGACATAATGTTGACACTAAAAAAACTGCAAACAAGCAGTGCATCGTGACACTGATGCATATATTTGAACCTATAAAGATCACTGTTTTGGCAAAACAACATTTTTCAGGACCATAATGTTGACTTTATTTTAATAGAAATAAAAGGTGGTCCATAAAAATGTCACAAATGAATCAAATGAATAGGGCACAGAAAGCAACTTTATAGAAATTGGTTTTAATAGAGAGTGACTGAAAGACAACAATGCAGTACATCAACAAACATGAGACAGAGAACTCAAACTTGTGGACAGCACACACCAGAATACATAGAGGGATTGAGGAATAAGATTTGGATTATCTCGTACTTTATACAGACACAACAGTTACTCTCAAGCACAAATCAAAGACTGAACAGAATCATTATCCTCAATTCCTGAGCAGCTGGAGGATGAGGTGATGCTTTAGGGGTTAGTGGTGCCTAATGCAGGCACGTCTTATGGGACATGTGGTGTAACAATAAAGCCAGAGTGCCAACAAAGAGAGTGAGGCATGAGGACTGATCGAAGAGGAACTCTTTGTATATCGCTCACAGAATGCAGTCATTTTACTGAACAGTATACAAACATCATTTGACTAGTATCAGCAGTAGAGTATTTCTGATAATCTGAGTATATAGCACATACATAAGTGGATAATGCATGATATGCATAGTTTGAACTCTGATAGTATTAAAACTTTAATTCATACTAGGGACTTAAGAGGTGTGTTGGATAAAACATTTGTCACATTAACCTAACTGTTTGATGTTTCTGTCACCAGCCTGTACAGCCACAGTACTACTTTGGGCCTAATTTTGGCTACATTGTGGCCTTTAAACCACATGACGTATACGACTGGAGGATAGTGACAGTAGCTGACCCGCAGGCCAAGCGCTACGTCCACAAAGACTCCTTCATCCGTCCATCGACAGAGTTTCTAGTCAAAATCAAAGCATTCAACAGTAAAGGAGAAGGACCCTACAGCCTAACAGCTATAATTTATTCTGCACAGGATGGTAAGCACTGAGGAGATTCACAGCTCTCAACACTGAAGTGTAAAAGGGAAAATGTGCCAAACTGATCTCTGTCACGGTGTCACAGATCAACCTGGTTCTGTTTTCTCAGTATCAGAGAGAATGAGGAATTCTTCAATATGCCAACACTCTGCTATTTCAATCTGTCAGTGTCAGCTACTTATCACTGCCAGGGTTTTCATTGGAGTGGGACCCATTTAATAGGAGTTCTCATGTATAGTTGTGAGGAATTTTAATACCCCTTGAAAGTGAACCCATCTTCCCCTCTCTCTCTCTCTTTCCTTGTGGGGGATTATCATGATCTATGTAGCATGAACCAGAAAGCTGATAATTCGCCCAAGGATGCAAAGCATTTAGCCTAGTTATTAACTTCCACTGACAGACAGTTGAGATAACCATTGGCAACCCAGACATGATGGGTTACAGAGATGTCCCATCGCCATGGTAACCCACTTTGGGAACGGTTGCCGTTTTAGTGTCTATGAATTTATAGCTAAGCCTCTGCCTCCAGGGGTGTGCACATTTGTATTTGTGTGCTTGCTGGTTGCACTGTGTTGTTTTTGTGCTTTCTTGTTTCTGTGTGCAACACAATAACAGTATTTGATGGGTTGTTGGTTCAAGGCCCAGCGTGACAATTTAACATTCAAGGACAGTTTCCTGGCAGAGACAGCTACACGCAGTGTATAACTGGCTCATAAGTCTTAGAGAAGTGTCCGATCAGCTAGTGAAGTAATGTGGGCCAGGAGAGATTTCTGTCACTACACTTGTTCCTTACAGTGATTAATTCACACGTACCACTGAGAGAAAAATGGCATTGGTGAGGCCAACAGACTCAGAAAAGGAAACGCCAGATAGTTTATGGTCCGGGTAATGGATCCATTAGCTTGTATGGCGAACAGGTCAATATCAAAATATTTATATTAATATATTCATACTTATCAAAATGCTACATTTGAATTTTGTGCATGCAATATAGAAATTAACTCTGAAGGACATGTCCTTGAAAATGGTTCTCTTACTGTAACCTATTTACCAAACTGTCCACTATGTCTTTTCTCAGCTCCATCTGAGGCTCCTGTAAGTGTTGACAGCAGAGCTCTCTCGGCTACAGAAGCCATTGTGTGTTGGCGGCCTCTCACACAGAGCAATATAGACGGATACCAGGTCAGTAGGAGGCATGAGGCATGTTGGTAATAAATACGTACCCGTGTGTGAGACATACTATGGCTCTGGTCTCTCAGCAGCTTTTTTTTTGGTGTATTTAGACACCACATGGCTGGAAAAAGTTACTAAAATCTCATCAAATATTTGTCTTTAAAGGTCTTTTTGAAAGCATTATTCCAAAAATGTTGCTTTATATATGAAGTATAGTATAGCCATATAGTATTGACCTTTTTTCATTATTTTTCAACTTTGTATCTATCTTAATCTTACTTTGCTTTGTATGACATTTTCTCTTTTCACAAGCCATGAATAAGTGTTATACTGTATTATACAGTCTTATACTGTAAGTGCTGTAAAAACAAGGTTTGTACACCAAGCCTGTTTTGGATCCAAGCCATCTCTCCCTGTGTGCCCCTGTGTGTCCCAGGTGAAGTACTGGAGGAATCAGGAAGACAGTGAGGGGGGTGCCCAGAGGGTGGTGGTATCCAGCAGGGAGAACCACACCAGGCTGGAGGGTTTGAGGCCCGACTCCCACTACCTTATTGAGATTCGGACCTACAACTCTGCAGGATACGGGCCGGCCAGCGAACACCTCCAGATCCACACCAAGAAAGCCCGTATGTTGTACTTCAAGGCAGTTTAGTATTGACTAGCAGGGACCTGCATGGAAAACAACATGTCTCTCAGAGCAGAGTCATTTTAATAAATTCATTGCAACTTTTGTCTTTTATCAGCTCCAAGTCAACCCCCAAAAATAATTGGTAAAAGATTAAAGGGCCAGTCAGTGAATATTGCCTGGGAACATGTGGAGCCTTGGGCTAACGAGTCATCGATAGATGGTTACAAGGTGAGTACAGCTCTGCATTGACTTTTATGCATATTACAATCTCTGTGAAGTGAGGCAGTTGCTGCTGGGAACCTTCTGTTTCTATGCCTTATGTGTGTGTGTATTCCTAGGTGTTGTACAGGCAGGAGGGCCAATCCACAGGCACTCTGTACACAACCAGTAGACGGCACATAGACCTTCCCCTGCACGCAGATGGTAACTATGTGGTGGAGGTCCGGGCGCACACAGAGGGGGGAGATGGGGCTGTGGCACGAATCCACATAACAGGTAAGAGATAGACTCCACCATTCAAGTGTCCCTTTTTATTCACAATTCTCAATAATATATCATTGTAATGACATTCATGATCCTGGTTTCTTGCCAAATCAATAAGGTTTTGGAATTTTAACCTTGTTTCTCTTGTTGATTAGTATTCTGGATTAACGGACTGGATTAATGAACAACTACACTTCTACGGTAGTAGAAGGAGCAGACCTGATAACCTGTTTGCATTTTATATTGTCTAACCCTGCCAAAAAGCAGGAGAAGAAGAAGCGTTCCAGTCACAGTCCTGGATTTATTAGTCATGTCTTCACCCAAATTTCAAGTGGGGATGATCCATGGATGTAATAAATCCAGGGGATGATCATGACTGACAAATCAAATGAGTAAAGTAATTCAAGGGACTGCAAAAAGGCAGCAACACAACACTGATTTCATCCCTCTCATTCCCTTTTCCTCACTGTGGCTGGCTGGGTATGATGATGGTTCTTCTAACTCAAAGGCAAAAGGAATGTAGAGGAAGTGGAAAGAACTAATGTAACAGTTAAGGTGCTGGGACAGAATAACCTCTATATTAATTACATTTAGATGGTCATAGTACAGCAACAGGAAAGATATGAATACAATTTCAGAAGGAGCACTTTTCCGCACAGCGGAGGTAACTTCATTAATTATTCATAAGTGTTAATTGTCTTGTCAGGGTTCAGTCTGGATCTAATGGTAAATGGCATTTTGTACTTTCATACACATCAGACAGGTAAACTGTAACACAGATGTTACACCCACTGTAAGTCACCATCCTGAGGAACGACAATAAGGGTCAGCTAATGAACTACTGATGTTCTGCAGGGGAATCAATCTAATCATTCTTAGAAGAATACTTCAATAGACAAACAGTAAAATATAGACTGATTAACTGTTAAAAACTACATGGCTCAAAATAAATTGTACGGTGATCTACTTTCCTCCCGACTACTAGCCACCATACTTCACATTAAGCTGGCGGAACACCTGAAAAGCTCACTTGCCTGGAGTGAGGATAAAATGGGTAATTCAAAGAGAAAACAACTACAGTCCCTCAGAGCTGCAGACCGTCAGCCCCCTTGCCTGCTTTTAACCTGATGGTATGATTGCTGTGCAATTGATTGCATGCGCACATTCACATCGTTCACACGTGTGTGGAGTGTGAGTGGATGAGCAGTGTGGCAAAAAAAAAAAAAAAAGGATGGCACAAGAGAAAGAGAAAAGGTGGAGCTGTTAGGGAGAGCATTAAAAGGAGAAAAGCCTGGCAGGAAAGTGACGGTAAATGCTGTAAAATCATCTTCACTAGCAAGGGAAATGGCTGGTGTTTAAAAAAGAAAAGACATACTTGCAGGACTGCCCTCAGCGCTTCATATCACAACAAAGTCACGCTCTGTAGGTGAGTATGAGTTACGTATGCATGGAAATACTCTGGAAGTTAAAGTCCTGTATACTCTTTTCTGTCAGGTGGAGGTATCTCCAGTTACTCAGAGCTTCCAGAGCGTCATGATGATCAACACAAGTCCAGTCAAAGCTCTGAGGAAATGCCAGGTGCAACAGACACTCTAAAAGTGCACAGAAATGACATAAATTAATAATATGCCTGTTGCCTTAATCATTGACGAACTCTTGAAACTGAAGCCATTTGGTTTTTTGGTTTTTTTTTAACTAAAAGTAAAAGATATGTTAGGAGCAGAAATAGTATTTCAACAAAATGCTCACACTATACGTGGTCTCCCGTGAGTGGAGTAAGCATGTGTGTGTGTGTGTGTGTGTGTCATTGGCACTATGTAGTCTATAACACCCCTCACCTACTCCATTGCACATTAAGTACAGCATGTAAGGAGAGATGTGATTGCTTCTAGAGTTTCAAAAGCCATGTTTATATTCAGTCTGGATTGTTGTTAGATCATCATACCTTTAAATAATAGCCTACCTGTAATGGGAACTGTTGTATTACCCAGCTCTAAAACATTTATTTCACCATAGGTGGTTATGGTTATGGTTTTATAGCTACATTGTCAGCATCTTTTCAGGCTAGTTGAAAGTCATATTTTCAAAAATCACTTGGCTTAAAGTTAGAAATGCAGCAGTAGTGGTAGGTTAGTGTCGCCTAAGTGAGGCTAAGTGTTCCATGGCATGCAATATTCAGGTAGGTGAAAGACAAATGGACAAAGCATTAGTGTAAATGATCAACTGTAAATGATTGATATTTATAGCAGTTTACAGGCACACATAGACTAGAATGTGTAAAGTGGAAAAGAGCAGAAAAGCTTTATGACAGAAGTACTCATTTAGAGGAGTGACTCTCCCTTCAGTTTCAGGGTTTTTTTCTGTTTGATGAACACTGAAATTTCATCTAACGGCTGAGAGGAAGGACTTTGAGAAAAATACTACTGTATTTCATCTTCACGCAGGTTAAGTTTCACATCAGTGGAACAAAAATAAAGAAAGCCTCCAGTTAAATTTTAAATCCATATTGCTGAGGTGGACACACTGTGATTGTTCATTCCTGGCCTGCCATTTCCTTGTGAGATTATACCAGGTTCAAAGTTGGCGGTAGGTTATCATTTGTCACAGCTAGAGGGTTCCCATGGGCCAGCACAGAGCTGTCACTTCAGGTTTCATACCTTAGATTGGAGGGCTAAGATGGGAAACTTTACGGTCCGTGACTAAAGCCTTGATAGCCCACTGACTCGATCCCCTCACTGGCTGATGGACTGACAGGTAGGCTGACTGGATAGAGGAGACCTTAAGCCTCTGTAATTGATCTTGATGAGCAGAGGAAACCCCTCCTGTGGTTTCCCTTATCCCTTATCGTTCAGTCCAGGCCCATCTGACAGCTTGATTTCACAGACCCGGGGATTTAAGCCATGGGGGATTTCAAATGCAGGGCATTGACAAATGGAGGAGCATTTAAGGTGATCTCCACACAGATGGGATATAATATCACACTTCACACGCAAAACAAGGTCTTTAGTTTGATGGACGACACAGGGGCACTTGAGGGACATTATTTTTTTCCTTAAATTAGCAGCAAATTTGACTGACAGACCAATTTGTTTTGAAGCAGAAGCTAACACGCCGCCATCTCTGTGTGTCTCTCAGGTGGAGGTGTCATGGCCGCCCAGTCGCTCAGCGTCCTCTCTGTACTCCTGGCGGCTCTCCTTTGCCTGAACCTCTGAATGTAGCGCCATCTTTGTCTTCACTTCCCGTGAAGGAGACTCTTTATGGTTGAGGCCTATAAGGACTTTGGGAGTCTTTCCACAAACGTTTGTTTCCACCTCTATAACCCGGGACGTCATATTCCAACTCTTCCCCTCTGGAATATATTGTGGAAAGAGACACAGAAATGGAAAAATTGGAAATGGACAAAGACATCCCTTATTTATCCACAATAAGCCTCTTTGGAGGAGTGTCAAAGGAGTTCTGTCAACTTTTTAAATATGCCTTATATAAATGACTGCACTTATCTTTCACAATAACTCATTTTAAAGTGGATTATGACTTAAAGTGTGAACATTACACTTTGCATAGTTAGGCTGTCAAGTCTTTTTACATCATTGATCTGTGATGTTTTGGAAAATCTATCCTACAGTGCATTCCATAGTATAAAGTTAACAAGTAACTGTGAAGGATAAGTGTATGAGTTTATAAAAATGTCTTTGTCTTTCTTTACTTGCAGTTCAGTGGCATTTTCTTCTGTTTTCTTTTCAAAATGAAGCACACCCTTTGTTACAGAGATACAGTCAAATCAAATCTCGTCCTCCCATACCTGATATTATTAACAAGCATCATAGAGGAAAGAGCAGTTTGTGTCATGCTGAGATAATATATCCAATAACTGATATGGTTTTCTAATATATATAGATGTTAATGGATGGAAAATAGATTTTTGACCTGCAATCAACGCTTATTTCCAGATCATAACATGAGCTCTATTAATAGAATACCACTTTCAAATCTTGTGCATGTTGACATTATTACATGGAGGAAAAGTTTGAAATGCTTCAAAAGTGTTGAGGGGAGTATAGGCACATGGATTCATATTTGCAAAGCGGAATGTAGAGCAAACCACGGGAAGAGGAACAACATATCAGACATTTACAAATGCAAAACTGCAGCAAAAAGAGTGCGAAAGTGTCTTTTTTTTTATTGCTTGCCTCCTCTGGTTATATTTGTACAACTGTGCAGTGATCAAGGCTTTGCCACATAATTTGGGTCAATATTGAGACTGAAAACTGCTCCTTGTTTTTGAACTTGACCGAAAGTTGAGAAAAAAAAAAACAGCTTTTGTTTTGACTGTATCATTAGGACCTCAGTGGTACCCGCTGGTGCTTTGTAAAGAATGTTGGCATTTTATTTCATGTAAACATTTTCATTCCATGTCTTTCGTTTATGGCTTTGTGTGCGAGTCACTATTAACAGTTACAGTGAAAGGTAGCGACGCTCATGTCCTCCAATAATTGTGCAATGTCTGATTCATCTGTGGCTACTTTATATTTTCTAATAAGACAACTTGTCTAGCTCCTCAAACAGTAATCTAGTATATTTCAGTTTTCATTATATGGTATAAACAGAAGCACAAGCAAAGCCATCCATGTCAGCGTTAAGAGCCCATTAAGCTCATGAAGTTGTTTCCTCTGCATTATTTTTGTCATTTTCTTAACATGTTATCAGAGATATATAAACATTATCAACTGTTGTTGTTTTTGTTCATGATTACTATATTTGTATGTCATGACCCATAGCTGGACAGTTTAAAAGCTTATTTCCCTCAAATGGAGGAACAAATGCTGTGTTTTAAAATTCCTCCGATTCATTTCTAGTGTGATTGATGCTGGCCATGCTTCTACATTGTGACTATATCAACATCCACCACAAAGTGCTTTTCCTGGTTTCCCTTCATGCGACAAATCATAAAAAGAGTTGCCAAATGCATGAATGCCTTGAACTCTGACATTTTGGACAAAGCAGTGGCTCTACATTCTAAAATGCATGACATTGGAGAGGAAGTGGCTCACTACTTTGCAACAAATCAACATCATAGCAACTTCTCAACCTCTCGGCTTCATACGAAATACATTCCATTCCTGAGTGACATCCCTTTACGTCAGAGACAGTGTAGATCCAAGCATAGTACGTGCATTAGCTGCTAAGCTTCATTAAGCCAGTCATCTCATGTGAAGTCTCGGGTAGAGGGTTTTTAGAGAGAAAATCCTAAACCGACTAAAGGAATCTCACTCATTAAAGTTCAGAAATGGTCCCTGCAGTCTCATGCACACAATGGTTGGGATTTGATAGCATCACTAGTGGCAGTGGCGGCACGTTTGGCCATTTGCTGAAGTTCAGCGCTTAGCTGGACTTGAACCGCACTTGTGAGGGATGGAACTGGAACCTTTCATTGGCTGGACATGGAACAATAAAAGTGTAGTTAACTATTAAAGTGGTCCGTGGCTTTCTCTGATGTTTTGCAGTGACTTTTCTGTCTTGGGGAGTACTGGTCGATTTGAATGTACTGTAATCTGATTTTGAGTGCAGCTTTACAAAGCATGCTGGAGGACGTAGTTAGACTCTTAAGTGAAAGTAGCATTACAGCAATGTAAAAATACTGTTACATTACATTCAAAATCCAAGTCAGCTGATTTCATTATAAGCAAAATGTGGTTTAGTATCATAATTAAAGGTACTCTTAAGCAGAATGGCTCCTCCTAAAGGAGAATACATCAGCCATATTAAGGCAACCCAAAACATGTCCCTGTAATCTACTTAAGACTCATCTATAGAGTTTTTAATAAATAAACTACTTCAACACTGTTTGTTTTATAACAGTGCGAACTATTTCATAAGCTCCATATACATCATCTCCAATATTAATCTGCAAAATAAGTATTTATATATATATATATACTTCAGCTATCAGTTAAATGTAGTGGGGTAAAAGTATGTAATTTCCCTCTGAAAAGCAGAAATAAATGACATAAAATGAAAATACTTGCACTAAAGTACAAGTACTTGAAAGTTGCACTAAAGTAATGTGTTTAGTTACATTCCACTACTGACAACTTTGGTGTCATTGTTTAGCTGTAAAAGTGTGTAGTGTCAAATAGAACAATATCAGTCACGGGAAAACAATCACACCATAAAGTCCATTTAGTAGCAGGTCTGGAGATTTCTAATGGCATGGCATGATCTTTATCATATTAACTACACTGAATAAAGATTGTGGACTTGTGGCCCATTTATTGTGTTGCACCATAGATGTTGCTCCACGTCCTCTGTAAAGAGAAAAGGACAAATGACTAAAAATGACATGGAAAAAGTCCCTTTTTAAAGTTTGAATTCACAGTAAGTCAGCATGAGTTCACTGGTGAATGAAACATGAATTGAGTCAGGACAAGCTGGCAGTCTGAAATACTGATATTATTGTAAGATTGGAGCTCAGCCATGAAAACCAAAGACATGCAGACACCCCTGCAGAATATTTCCAGTTCAGGACGACCACAGTTTCACTTCAAACACACACACACACAAAGAAAATGTGTCAAAATCAGACATTTTCTCCACTGGGGTTGAACAACTGGTGGTCTCAGATGGTTTTCTCACTGCTCTTAGATGTGCCAAAGTGCCGACACTAAAAAGGTGGATTTACATAAAAATTCAGCAAAAACAAAGCTTTGTTGGGGGGAAAAAAACATTTGATCACTTGTGCCCTTAGTTATTGCTGTCTTTGGATTAAAGTAATTTATACAATGATGAAACTTTAGACTGGTTATGTGTGAAATATCCATAACAGTGTTTCAGCTCTCGCATACCAAATAAGAAAAACTAGAGCGTCATTTATGATTAATGAGCAACCTTCCTTTATCAACTCAAACAGTTGCAACAAGTCTTAACATTTTGTGCAGACCATGTCTGTGCCCAGGAAAAAGCTATTCTTTACCAGTATCAGATGTATCAGAGATAGTGTTTCTATCTGCCCTCCATTACAGATAAGGCCGCCTTTGTCAATGTCTAGTTTTTCAGGCAGAAACAGCTGTTTGAGTTTTGTTTCCTATCAGGTATCCAGCAGATGAAAAGTAGATTGATATCACCCCTCTTTCATGGATTAGGTCAGACCAAATGAATCAGATTTTAGATTCTTATTGAGCTTCAGGTCGTCGCTCCGTTTCAGTCAGAAGTCTGAATGGTTAATGAAAATCAGCTTACAGAGAGAGCAAAAGACAGAGATAACTTTTTCGCTCCTGTAGCTTATCAGTCCAAGCACATGGCCTGTGTGATAGGTCTGATCTCAGGTGGCTGTGAAACACTTTCCCCAAAACACACTTCCAATCACTGTTACTCAGGCTGCTGCTTGGTTCAATCCGACTGCTCCTCCAGATCACACCCTCCAGACTATAAACTCATTCGCTTGTGGAAATAGAGCTATTGGCTGACAGTTGATTTAAAAAAAGATTTAATTTAATATCACATTATAAAATAATAAGAGATACTATTTCATTCAGTGATTGGCGGAGGGGGAGTACATTCCTCTGACCCCCTTGTGCATGTGTTTTTGCAGACAGGTGTGCAGTCCCGGGACAGATTGTGCTATTGTCTTTGTAAATCTACACCTGTTCTCTGACAGCTCAGACAACACAAAACATACTTTAAAGTGGTGCACAGCAGACCAGAACCAGACTGCTTCGCTGGGAGACCTGAAACGTGACGCCCTCTCTGAGATGCCTGCAATATGTCATGCTGTGTCAGGCACTGAGACCGGCCTGGTCTCATGCAGGAAGGCTTTATAAGTGTGAGTCTCCACGCAGATATTGTGTTACAGGCCCGGATTTAGCCACTGAAGGACCATCGTCCCCTTGAGACGAATTTCACTGACACATCATCACAGAAGAACCTGTACCAGAGGTGGACTAAACTCATTTAATAGTGGTAGAGAGGAGGCAGAATAAACCCCAGTTATAACTCCAATCACGACGTGGACTGTTAAAACTCCTTAATTTAGCCTTTTTCATCTTACTTTGAGAGCCCTGATGCCAACTATAGCATTTGATGGCATGTGAAACGATGAGCGACACCTGCTGGTGAGGACTTATAACACACATCCAGTTCACAACAACCACAGCTGCACAGAATTAACTCAAACCTCTGACAAATAAATTACACTTACACTTCAAAACGACCACACTGTGGAGCTGATCACACCTGATGTTACACTACAGTAGAACTACATTGTGTCGTTTCTGTGAACAGCAGGGAGGCACAATGATCTAAACCTTGACAGAGCAGACGTGAGTCAGCAGGGTGAAGTTTTCTGCTCGGACAGATTTCACTCCACAGAACAACTCATCTCACCTCAGCAGAGAAGTGGCGCAGCCTCTCAGCGCAGCCTGAGCTGCGCAGACCGGTCAAACTTTTAGTGCACTCACGCTTTCATGTGTTCAGACTTGTAAAACAACTTTGTCCTCACTCATGCTGCCGCGCGGGACTATGTGCGCTGATTGCCCAACTCCTTGCGGAGAAAAGGAGCCAATCTGCCAAGTTTTAAGCCCAGGCGTGATGGAGTCGCAGACAAAGCCGGAGACGGGTCACCGTGGTGGGGGTGTTTGTCAGAAGGGATGCGGGCTTCTGCTGCCCGGGGAGGACCTCGGCACAGCGCAGCACTGCTGTGTGGACGCGCTGCGCACGGTCACCGACGCGCTGGAGGAAAGAGGCGCAGCTCTGGAGCACGAAGCCCGGATGGCGAGGCTCAGGTGGAACAGGAGGGAGCAGTCCCTGCTGGCCCAGGTGGCAACTCTGCAGAACGAGGCCCAGCTCGCTGCTCTCAGGTACCAGCGGAGACTTCACCAGTACATGGTGCACATCAACAGCATCGCAGAGCAGGTCACTGGGTACCACAAGGTGAGAGGGGGGTGCTTCATTTTGAGGTTTGCATGTGGCGCAACAACATGACAGGCTGATTAAGTTAACACGCGGATGTGTTTGTTGGCTGAATTAGAGTGATGTGAGATCAGCTGCTGACACGCAGAGCCAGATATCAGATAAAGCAGCATGTGCAGAGGGAGACCCACAGGAGCAAATCAAAGCACCCGAGGTAAGAGAAGCACCCTCTCTGCTCACGGCTTATGTCTTTTTTCTTTCCCATTTTATCCCTTCTGCTGGAGACTATTTACTGCTCAGTCATAAAAGTTTGAGAACATAAGCTTGGGTGTACTTATCCAAAATGCCCAGAGGCAGATCAGCACAAGGTTGTCTTATCTGTCAGTATCACTGTTAGTGCCCACTAAGATACTTCCCAATGCTGTTGATATTAGGATTTGGTTGAGTGTTTAAAAAAAAAAAAAAAGCCGGAGCCCCAGGATTTAGCGTCTTCCTGCTCTGTTTCACCTGCTGGCTCAGCTCAGGCTTAGCTCGGCCAGACGATTCTTTGTGTAAATGTTGACTTTGGGATCACAGTGAATTCTAAGGAGTGCAGCAATCTGAGAGAAGACTGCTTATATAAGGTAATCTCTCCTCACACTTTGTTGTTTGTAAGTTGGTGTGGTTTAAACACACACTCCCAGGGAGAGCTGACAATATACCAAGTCTAATATTGAATATATTTGGCCTACATATACATTGGAGTGACCAGTCTCCACCTCAGTGCCAGGATTGGAGCTCCTGATGTCTGTGTGGAGGAATCTTGTTTTTGTTTGCCCTGTGTGACACTTTCAAGTGTCTTTGTCCTCTCCTATGGGTGTCAGCTGATCTAATGTCATGGGTCTGGGTAATGTCCTACCTGTGGAGTGTTTGGGGTCAAAACACCTTATCGCATTTCACCTAGGATCACTGCATCCTAAACCGTAGTCCAGCCTCGCAAACATAAACGGAAAGTTGAAAGCCTGCTCCAGCAGCAAAAGTTTCTTAAGAGAAGAATCAGATGTTTTGCTAATATTAACTGCAAATTAGGAGTTGTAGTTAAATACAAACAGTATTTTGCAATGCCTCAGGCTCTATGTAGACACTTTGCCCATGGCTAATGTAGCTGTACTTGAAAATGAAAAATACAAGAGAACAAAGCATTCTCACTTAAGGTGTTAACAGCTTGTTTAAATGTTAATCATTGCCTGTTTGCTTCTGTGCTTTTGCTCAATGTGTTTTGTGTAAGTAATTGATGTGCCAAAGAATATGGACACAGTTTCGAACTGTTCCCGAGTCTTTGTTGTTGCAGGGATTCATTTATTAAACCTCCACATGTGGCTGCCAAATCTAATAATAGCTTTTGTTTTAGTTCAGTGTGTAGCCTAAAAGTTTGTGTTATTAACCCTCCAGCCAGACACTCTGTGTTGTGTTTGGGCTGCTGTTGAGGGTGGATGGTTTTAATTGTGGAAATGGTGGAATAAAGTATCTCTAATTGCCTACAGCACGCTGTGAGTGACAGACTCACTTTTGATTAATGTGGAAAACTGCTGCCTCTCCTCTGCCAGGGCTTGGGCAGCAATGCAGCATCTATTTTCAGCTTTTTTTTTTTTTTTTTTCTCATCTAAAAACTCCACATTAATGCGTCTTTAATAGTTTTCTCACTGTGTGTTTTCTCCTTTTGCTTTCCAAATGGTTTTTCCAATACTTGAGAGAGCTGGGTTGCAGTTCAAACAAAGTTTTACAGTTTAGTGGAAAATCCACTTTGCTGGAAAAGTGATGGGCTTTCTGTCTGCATCGACAATAGTTAGATGACAAGTAAACACCCCAATAATAGTTAAGCATCGTCACATTCAAAGTCCCTTTATGTGGTTGGAAAGCGAGCCTAATTATCCTTTGGTTACTGTCAACGCCTGTCAATCTTTCCGCTCTAACTGGAACGATTATGGAAATGTAAAATTAAAAAAAAAAAAAAGAAATGATTTCAGGCAGAGGGAGACTCAGACTCCTCATTACTAGCAGGTGACCATCCATTTTGACAGCTAAAATCACAACTATCGCTAATGGATTTCAGCTCTATCAAAGCAGCCAATTAACTTCAGCTTCAACTGACAAGAAATATGCACTTGATGGCTACATACACGATACAATGCAAAAAGACTGTGAGGCTGCTGACGTTTTGCCTGGGACACGTCGCTTCAGCCTCAAACTATGTAGAGGACGCAGAAGTAGAGGTGTGGCATAATTTCTGTATTGCAGGGTGGCTGAGTAGACGTCATATTATGGTTCAGTATGATAATGAAATACTGGAGACTGTTCGAACACAATTCTGTTTGGAATGCTTATTATAGGAAACCGTATAAACAACTGGTTTGCTCACTTTTGCAAGAGAAAATGGCTTTGGAGATGTGGATTAACTGACAAGTTTGGCAAACACAGTGCTAACTCTGTAACTAGTTTTGGCAAATAAAGAGCTGCTAATGTTACCCTGAACTCTAATGTAGTTACTTAGCATCCAGGACCAGCTTCCTCACATATAGACTGTATGAAAGGTGTGAAAGTGAAAGTGCCTTAAACCTGCATTCTTTCTAATGGCCTGCAGGGTGGTTGCAAAAATTAGTACAGAAGTCTATGAGACAGTGACCCTGCTTCTCACTTGATTTATTATCTCAGTGAACATTTTCCCTAAAGAGTTTATGGACTCAATCAACTGTCTCTATAGTTTCGAATCTTCCTCAATACAGCACAATGTTAGTTTAGTAAATTATGGGCCCATTTAGATGAAACAAGATGATGAAGCAGATTATACTTTAGGGTGTGGCAACCTTTTCACTAACTGGAATACTATATTGCACAATTGTGCCATTTCAGAATGTGGCTTTTTCTAATGCAACCTGTAGCTCCACAATATAATGTTGTTAGTTAGCGTTAATGTTATGCCCCTTGGAACTACACCTGTTCAGCTCAGAATGCTGAAGTTTTGCAGCTTAGGAACCAGTAGAAAAACATACCTTTTAATCCATTCCTAAGAATTGTGCTCTTGTGTTTTGGTTTTGGAAAAGCTGAAAAAAGACAGCCCCCCTCCCCCTTCAAACTCTTATACACTGAGTTGTGTTGCTCTACAGCCCTAAGCAGTATGTGCAGAAATCCATAGCCTGAGAAGTCCACCATGCCAAATATCAGTGGCTAAGCTGTGATCCGGACAATCACTGGCACGGGTTTAGCGAATCGTGAGTTAATGCACTGTTTGGCTGAATAAATTAAGTTACATCTTGTCTGATGGTTAAACAGGTTGTGATTGAGAATATTTAGTCCCGGTTGGTTTTGAACAATGACATTATTGTTAAAAACAAACAAAAAGCCTTTGAGTCTATTGTTGAAATGACTCCAGCAACTAATCAGTTCCACAGATGCCAGTTGTTCTTTATCGTCAGTGATGTTGAAAACAGCTTGCCGAGAGCTCGTTCACTATTGTGTGTGTGTGTGTGTGTGAAGAGAGAGGAATACAGAGACAGAAAACTTCTGTGAGATGTCAGTGGGCTGCCGTTAAGACTGTGACACAATACGAGTCACACCATATTTTTCCATGTACCTCAGAGATGCACTGATCTAGATCCAGCTGATTGCCTCTTCGCTGGTCTGACCGTGAATGCAGTCGGTGGGTGAGTCAGCCAGTTCTGCTATGTTGAAAAGGGATAATGGAAACAAGATGCAGCATTGAAATGGCAACAGGATTAGTCACCATTGCAAAAACATACCGTCGTCTTCATTTGCCCATGTCATTTGCTCGAATGTTTGTTTAAAATGAATACACAAATGAAACCACAGTTAAGGTCAAACAGTCCAACTCCTCCTCCTGTCTGCAGCCGAGATCCTGAGTCTTTGACTCAGCTAAAAAGTTGGGAAACTGAGGAAATATTTTTATGTGATTCACAATGGATAGTTCTTTTCATCATCCATTACCAAAGCTGTTTATCTATTGTACAGGAGAGTAAAAATCTATTATGTTGACCCAGACTGTCCCTGCGACAGGCTATTGACAGAAACACTGAGGCCTTTTCACCCGTCTGAGAGTGAGAGAACAGTAGCTCCAGCTAATTCTTCTTTTTGTTCAGATCAAGAGAAAAGGGGAAGGCTAGACGAAAGGAAGGAGTGGAAAGGAGAGAGCAGAGAGTACACAGCTCGAGTATCGGTCTCATCAAAATCCAATCTTGCGTGACAGGCGGGGACGAAAGCAGGCCAGTTTGTTTGCTTCCATAACAAAAGATGATAGGAAAAGATTGCTTCGCGACAAGAGAAAAGATAGATTTATGACCTCTGTTTTTTTTTGTATAAGCTGATTTGATTTTTTTTGGTTTTGTTCAGACTGAGCCCTGAAATAAACTGATAAACAAGCAAATACATTTTTCCCATTGAAGTCGGGTGTTGGCCTGGTTGAAGAAGAAAATATCCAATTTAACTTAAAAAAAAACGACCTAAGAAACACGGAAAAAACACTGTTTTTATGTCGCTGCAAACAAAGGCAGATGTCTAATGGTTAAATCAGTTGAGCACACAGTTGTGCACATCTTTTTACTACTTGTCTAGACAGCTTTATAGTCTCTTTATGCTCCGATTCCCTGAAGCACTTTGTCGAAAATGGAAGAGAATGTTTGTATTCAGAGAAAATAGCATAAAGTCATTGGTTTACAGCTTGCTGTCTGCTTCCCTCACAGCTGACAGATTGAGAAAATGTTATTGGTAGATATGGAAACTGAGTCGATCAAACAGCCCCTTTCAACCTCTTCTTGTCAGGGTGTAAATATGTTATGTTCTGTGTGCTTTAGCCCTCTCGAGGTGTTTTCTGTACCTGTTCTGCTCTGTTTGGGACATCATTTGCCCAGAATTGACATGGCAGCTGTTTATTCTTCGCCTGTGACGAGGGACCGCCCTGCTCACCATTTCCTATTTCCTCTCCAATTCAACATGCACACACACACACACACACACGCCAAGCTACTAAAACTAACTTCAGCTTGCATTCATTTAGATTTATCAGTTCGGATCATTTGATTTAGATAAACACCTAATTATTCAATGCTTTCTTAGCAGCATTTACTCGTCTTGTTTAACATCTTACCGCTTATCTTCATGTGTATTTAAAGGGATTTCATTAGCTGAAGGAATTTGCAATATTTTCATAGGTGTTGGTTTGGCAAACAACATGTTTTTCCAAAGCTCTTGCCAAGTGCTGTGTCAGTTAATAAGGCAGATATTGAGATTAGGATATTCCAGATTCCAAAGCTTTGAATTTTGGACCAACCAAGAGCTTTGGCTGCAGAGTAAATCATGTATCTTTATGGGTTTTGTATGCCTGTTTGTGTGCGTTTGCATGCATTTACTTAGGCAGTGCAGGTCTGTTGTTTTAGGCAGGAGGTGTGAAAAAGAAAACTGTTCCGCCAAAGACCACCGCGCTCGCAAAGAGGAGCTTTCTGGGTAAATTTGTCCCTACCTGCTGAAAGGCCCCTTTTGAACGCCGACGGGCTGTTTGGTCGGTTTGGCCTGCAGAGTGCTGCAGAGTAAATCATAGTAACCTGAACTCCTATGACCTGTTTTGATTTTCACACTTTGATGATAAATTATGTTCCTAATGAGGTGCATTCATTGGAAACCTCTGCAAAGTGAAATATAGAGCGAGCAGCCTCGCACAACAGCCCTCAATAAATACTTACTTCATGATGGTTTTTAATAATGGTCCTTTTTTCTCTTATTTATATAATGGACTGGACACATTATTTGTATAATTGACAACAATTCAGTTATTCAACAAGTGTATCCTTCTTTCACTGTGAGCTACAGCTCTTTATTTATCAGAATAATTATATAATTTTCCTTTGAAATGTAAGGTAATTTTATTGGGGTACAATATAGAGCTGAAACTGACTTCACCTTGGGCTGAGGGTAATTGTGATTGTCATGTTTTACATTTTACTGACCATTGAGAAGATAATCAGAAGATTTATTGTTTATTGCAGGCCTCACACCCCTTACACACATTACACTCCTGGCCTTGGACAAATAGCAGTGACTGTATTTTAGTTTTTTTGTGGTGTATTTTTTTTGTGCAGGCTGTTTTTTGTGGTCTCCCTGCGGATGTTTTCTATATGATGGTATTCTATATTCCTAGAACAAGGTTCTAGCAGATGTTCATGTATTGCAGCTCAGTCCTGAACCGCAGCGCTGCTCCGGTGTACTGCAGGAAGCGCTTGGTGACCGCAGCGATTCATCATTTCCGTTACCCAGGAGGAGAAGGCTCGGCTTTATTCACACCTTAATGACTACGGCCCGCCGATCTCTGCTGCTTTTCTGTGAACTGAAGTGAGAGCCAAAGGTTTAGGATTCAACAGCCAACATCTGGAAAAGAGTCTAGGCTGTAAACTAGGAGGCCAAATAGAAAATGATTAACTTTCCAGGTCACTTCCTAGTGTGATGTTTTTTTTCTCGCAGTGTACATGTAACTGCTTATTAAATTTGTAATACATACACATTTATACACAGCTGGCACAAAAGATGTGCATCCCGTACCCTACTGCTGTCATGGAAAGGCTGACTGTACACAGGAGCTCACATGCAACCAAACACTAGTGTGATGAGAAAATGGGTTGTTAAGAAGTTGATTCACTAACTAAATATCTGTGGTCAAATCTAAATTCAGTCGCCCCCTCTGTTCCCATCTTTGGTTTGGTTAGTCAGTGACCTGATGCCTTTTGAACTCATGTGGACCTACTGATTTCCCGCAGTCTTGATAAACATGTGGTTTCACCTACAGCTGTTACAGCTACAGATTACAGTGAAGCCTTGAGTAAGCATGTACACAATCTCACACACACACACACACACAGACAGCAGGGTCCACTCTATCATTTTTGCTTAGCTTGTAATGAGGTAAAGTTGTGGCTAGGTCTTCCATGGTGAGAGCTCACACCAAATTAAACCTAGTATGGCCAGTATGAAAGAATGATAACAAGAAAGGCTGTGGGATTATTTTCATATTCAAGTATTTTGCTATTTATTTTGAAGGTTAATTAGATAAGAAAAATCTAAAGTGTAATTCTTAAAGAACCAGAGTGACTATGAGAGACATGACCAAGTCTTTTTAAAGCTCCTCTGTGTAGATGCACATACAGGAGGACGATGTTGGGATATTTTGAATGCTTGGCTCAAATTATGACTACATAAGTGCTTGTTTATACAAAAATTACACTGTCCTTGTGAAAATCCATCCATCCATTATCTATACCACTTATCCGTAAGGGTCGTGGGTTGCTGGCTGTCACAAAAAACATGATTACAGTAATATTTAATATTAATATTTTTTTATTGTGCAATAAAAGGTAGGAAAAGTGATAAACAGCTGTATAAATATTTACACACCTTCTCATCGTCCCTCTTATTTTTAGTCGGTACGAATGGTCACCACTTGGTACGACAGACTGTCCACTGATGAAACAAAGCTCGGACTTCAATCACAGGTTTTCAGTAGTTGGGGTCACTTCAGTGGTGGAGGAAACCAGATCTATTACTGAAGTAAAAGTAAATACTGTCACAAGTAAAACTCCTCTGTTCAAAATGTTTCTTCCAGTAAAAAGCACAAAAAATGTAGTAATAATAAAACATAAAATGGTAATGCTCACTCTTGTAAAGTACCTCAGAATTGTACTTTTTTTATTTAATGTTAATAAAGTCACTAGTACATCAGACAGCTGAACTTTTCAGTTAAGCCTGAACCCATAAAGAACTGGGAGCTCGCACTGTTGAGTCCATTACAGATAACCTGGAGCGTTTAAAATGCCTGTGTGGATCATGTCGGGCTACACATCATAGTCTTTGTCAGAGAAGACCGTGATATTACCTTTTGACCTTTCAGTAGAGGTGCAGCATCATCAAAGCACCATGACTGCAGACTGTATTTACTGCACATTCATCTGCAAACTGAATTAAGGCTGCCTCTGCTTTTGTCGACAAGGGGATTAGGGCTTAATTACATCTGGGCAGAGGCTGCCATATAGTCAGAGAAACAACTGTACTGTGGGAGACCAGTGCAGTACATAAGGGAGGTGTTGAGGAGAGGGATAAGCCTGTGTAATATGCCAGGTGCGTCCAGGGTATTAGCAAACACTGGCACGGCACTGTGCGCCTGCCAAGACAAGGGATCAAAACAAGCCCACCCCTTTGAATCCTTGCTCTCATTTCATCTTGAAGGCAAACACTCGCCTCTGTCGGGCATTGTTGTGCGGAAGAAAACAGTAGAACATTTGGTCTTAAGTCTGCACACAGTGGTACACAAAAGGCAGGCACACAAACGCAATACACACAAACACACACACACACAGGCAGATCACTCAGAAATTGCGTTGATTTATCAGTCAGTTACCTCTAGTGGTTTAAAGCCATGCAGATGGCTTTGGTTTTTGTTTGTTTAGGTTTGAAGTTCTCCATCTTTGAGATTTGCCTTCATCCCAATACAAAGGAGGGATTTTGTTTGTGGTCCACACAGCAGAGAAAAATTGGAATTTTACCCGAAAAGACACTCGCACAAATTAAACCAAAACTATTTGGATGTCTAGAAATTCCAAACCAAACCCTTTTAAGAGTTCTCAGCATTTTCATTTGTGGATAAGACTAAGAGCCATACTAGCGGCTCGGTGGCTGTGGGCTACTTGGACACAGTGGTGCTCTGAGCTAATTGCAAATACTGACATGCTATCATGTCACAGTAAATGTTTAGCTGGTATAATGTTTACCATGCCTGCCATCTTTTGATTAGTATTTAGGATGCTAACATTTACTAATTAGCACTAACCACTAAGTACAGCTAAGGCTGATGGGAATGTTGTTAGTGTAGCAAGTGTTTAGTCAAGCCAAAGTGTTGGACGTTAAAGATCTACCTGATGGCGGTAAATGAAAAACTAAGTTATAGTTCCATTACAATTCATACTGAGATGAACATGAATGCGTGCACCAGCAAAGATGACTATTGCACATATCACCGCCTGTCTTGCTTGTCTTCACTAATTATTTTTCATTTGACCCATGAGCAGCCAAAATAGCAATCACAGCTCTTCATTTTCTACCTCATATAAACACAGACTTCCTCTTCCAGAAACGGCGCCTCATGAATATTAATTTGTTCCTTTATTTCTGTCTCAGAGACTTGCCTTCCCGTCCCATTCTTACATAATAATATTATTCTAACACTAGCAACGGAGAAAGCTCTGCGTGCAGCATCAGCTCTCATGTCGTCCTCATCACAGTGAGTGAGTGGGCTTCTTCCAGAGAGTGGTGTTTGCCCAGTGTAGCGTGACCTCTTACGAACTAGTTAGTGACAGGCTCAGTGTATTATTTTTGCAGCCTGATTGAGCTGCTTAATTCTATTCCAATCAGTGCCTTCATGTCGTTCCTGGAATTGAGAAAGGAAGCTCCGACAGACGTGTTTTTTAATTGGCTAAATGGATTTGCAGAGAAATTAAGTATGAATATTCATTGTAATTGCTGTTGTCCTACAGATAGAGCTGAATTTTAATCATAATAGTTTTAACATCTTGAAAGGAAGGTAATTGTTTCAAGTATGCTTATTAAATGCTCTGTTTCCAGTTATGCAGATGATTGTAATCTTAAGTATTATGCAGCCATTTCATGGCTACTGACTACATAATCTACAGCATTATAGTCTCAAAGATCATCATGGGCTTATTGATGGCGCTATTCACTTAAAGGCACAGTCTTCTGGGGCAAGTTTGGAACAGAAAGTCTGATTTTAGAGTTTCAAGCCCATAAGGAAAAGCCTAAAGTTTCTATGAGCAGACTACAAGTACAGATCCGTCCAGTCTGTGAATACTGACCAGTAAAATATTATTCATTCAACGCTCTCCTTTCGAAGCCATGTGATGTGTTTTTACATAACCGAGACAACGTCTGCGTAAAATCAGTGCATAAACAACATGTAATCCTGCATTTATCAGTAATGAAATCGTGTCAGGATTGAACCACCACAATTCAAGATCAGGCTAAAATTTGTCTCTCAGTTGGCAGCCAGTTACATTGCAGCTCAAATGAAGTCTAAGAGGGCAGCAACATCGCAATCATTCAGTTATTTAGTGTCACTGTCTTCAGTTTTATGATGTGCAGAGATTATATTACAATATTAGTGTAGTGTTGGTTGTTAGGGTAGGCTTAACGTGTGTGTGTGTGCAGCCAGTAAGTGTTACAATATCAAGTTAAGCTTCAGTAATTTTTTGTCTTAAAACAACAATGTGCGACTATTCTACTGTAGAACGAGCATCACTATCACAATTTACAGCACTGCGTCACACACCACCAACTATGGTTCTATGGCCTAACTGCTGTGGATGCAGGTGTTTCGGTTGTCTTTTGCTCTCCGCTCTGGTCTTGTGTCAAAGTCTGTTCCTCTTTGAAATATTTTTGCGTCCTGTGATTAACATTAGTGGCAGCAGAGGCCGCTGTTGCCTCTGCCAATCACAAGTTGCAGTTTTCAAGACCCACATGTACAACCCTGCTCAGAGGTATATATTTATGCATTTATAGTTATATGTCACCTAGTGGAGTCTCATTGTTAGTATTCCTGAAGTCTAGTAAACGTGTAAAATGTTTTCTTTCTTGTAAAACTAAATTTTATATCTTAGTGTGCTAACTAGTGGTCTTCTTCTACCTTACATTTGCTAGTACATTGCTTCATTCCTTGGCACATAACTGGAAAAGCAAGAATCTGTCCTTTGTTCCTAGATGTTTGTGCACGTGCGTGAATCCACTCGTTAAAAACATTGCTCCTTAGTGCCACCAGTGGCCAAAACTAGGGTACATTTATCTAAGAGGAGAGACTTGTCTAAAACGCAAGGACCATTTTCAGTAGAAAAAAAAATAGGAGGGCTTTTTTTTTTTTTAAACTAATTGTGTTTCCCTAAATGAGACCATCAGTATAAAAATGACATGCTTATTCATCAGTAAAGGAGCACATGTGAGTGTGAGGCAGCCTGGACGTGAGTGTATGAGTTTGAATTTGCGGTGTGTTTTCACGGGGCAGCGCACATACGTTCGTGTCTCTCTGCCTCATTTCCTGCTAATTGATCTCCATCATGTAGAGCGGGAGGCAGATACAAATCTGCGTGTGTGCGTGTTTGTAACTGCGACCAACAGTGAACCAGATCTGTTGGACCACAGTACAGCTGGTGCTGTTGAGTCAGCATGTTGAGGTCACAGCACTGGTGTTGGTACCAGACCTCCATCTGGCGGTGCCAACAGAGAGCAATGCCAACCTCTCACTGCATCTGACACAACACATTGTTTTTGCATGTCATGTGCTTCTCATTAAGTGCTGTTTGTTTGGCAGAGTAGAGCAAGTGTGGTGTGGATATTTACCCCGTGCACTGACATGGGATCAGTACCTACTCCTCTTCTGACATTAGCAGTAATAGTAGTGTAACAGCAGTATCTGACCAGCAGATGGCAGAAAGTACACGTGTGCGGACTCCTATTTATTTGCAGCCTGCTACAGATGTTGGCAGGGCTGTGGAATTGTAGTTATTAAACTAATTAGGATAGATAGGAATAGATTGCTTTACAAAAACATTTAGATGTTTTGCTGCACATCTGACAGCTGTGTGTATTTGACTCTCATAGATGTGTTTTTGCTCTTGCTGGGATCCTGGTTTTTTTGTACTCTATAAAGTACTGAAGGAATTTATCTGAGTAAATTTTAAGTCTAAAAAATGAGTGTAAACTTGCTTAAAAGTACTTAAATAGTTATATTCTAAAAATTTTAAAGTCTTTCGACAAAACGGGTTCAACTCCAGGTCCGCATAGGTTTCGACAGTGTTACACAGTCCCATGGTAACTGAGCAAACTCAATTTGCTTTGTGACACACTCAAAAGCTCCAGAACAAGCAAGAGGATCTTGAGTTGAAACTGTTCTGTGAAATCCTGTTTCAAGCTGTTATACGTAACCATTTCTTAGTTTTTTTTCCCCCACTTTTTGCAGGTAATTTGGTGCATAATAAGCATTTCTTTTGCAATTTCCTTCCCATTTTGTCCGTGTTTTTTTTTTTTTTTTTTTTTTTTGACCCAGTCGTACAGTGAGAGGGCCTCAGTAAGGGTCCGTGTATTTGATGAGAGTTGGTAAAAACTGAAATGAAAACATGCGTCTGTTTGCACATGTTTATGAAATATGTTCTTTTGAGCAATGCACTGTGTGTCCTTGATCTTGGTTTCGTCCTGTATAGAAAACCTCTTCAAGATAAGAACATAGAAGAGCACCATCACTCAAATACTTGAAAGGATTTGATGTTGGTGTGCTGCTCTGCTCTTCCTCATTTCTCGTCTTCTCTCCCAGTGTGACTCACCTAATCTATGCACTCTGCTTCTTCTCTGTGCATTTGTATGAAGTGGATCATATAGTGCTCACGTAACAGCATGCCAAGCTTGTTATATATTCCACAGAAATCAACTCAAATAACTATTGTGAGAAACTCTGCACAAAACTACACTATTGAAAACACTTTGGAGTGTTGATTTCTAGTTGTTCAACAACTTCCACTGGGAGAACTGAGACAAACTCGACTGTTGTTCTCCCCATTAGCCTGCACCAGTTGTTGATTAAGTTTCAATAGACTCTCACTAGTTGGTTTCCTCCGCTTAGCTTCCTAATAAATGCCAGGGATGATTTGGCTGCGACTGTCTTCCCTCATCACTGCAAATGACCACTGAGTGCTGCTGCACTGTGAAATCAATAGCCTTGGACTATCAGAGCCTGAACACCAGCAGATTACTGATGAGAGCGATTTGAGGTGTTTAGCTGCGATAGTGTGTGTGTGTAAATATGTGTGTTTTGGCTGTGTATGTGTGGGAGAGAGAGGGAACAGAGAGGGAAATGAGGAAAGATAATGATTGTGTGTGTGTGTGTGTGTGTGCGCAGGAAAGAGCTTGAAGGAAAAGAAAGAGAGAAATAATGATTGTGTTTCCCTGCACGCTTTTCGTTTACATACGTGATTGTTTCCTCTGAGATAAGGCTTTGGCTTTTCTTTGAAAATCTGTTTCTATACAAATTACAGAAATGTACTCTCCCCAACAGATCTAAAGCTAAAATCAATGTCAGCTAGCAGTCTGTGGCTAATCAAAGTGAGTAGTTGGCCCCCTGTTGCAGACGGCAGCTTTACTCCTTATTGTTTTAGGGCTGTGTAATTGGCTTGAGCTGATACACTCTGAACAGAATGGAGACACAATGGTTTATTTTGTCTGTAATTTAGTGTTGTTTTGTGGTACATAAAATCCACCAGGCCAGTAGCAGATGAGGATGTCAGTGGAGAGAATAAGACTTTATTTCTCACCCTCATTCAGAGTGTGATATTGAGCGATTCTATAATTTGCTATTCTCTTTGTCTTGAGTCAGCTGCCTGTGGACGGAGAACTTGCCGTGCCTTACAAGGCAGAGGCAGCGTGATTCATCATTTTGGTAGCATACTCATAGAATTTTTATTCCACTTTCAGGCTCTATCTCTTATTTTCTGCAGTACGAAGCTCCGCTATTTCAAAGATCTTTCCATCTTATCAATGTGTATGTTTGTACGCAACAAAAGGGCCATAAATCAGACCTTCATGTGCACTCTGCATAATGTATCTGGTGTTTGGATGAGGAAATGTGGGTGATCTTATGAATAATACAAGCTGCTCAGTCTTCGATGCCAGTGCAGATAATAATAAAGCAGGCTTCTATCAACGTGGGCCAACCAGGAGAGCCAGAGAGCCTGGTACATTAGCTGTGGATGGCTGGTGATAAATCAGGCATTCACAGAGAGGATCGCTTGGCACAGGAAGCTCCCTCTGGAGGCCTCCCGGAGCTGTGCCATACGGTGAGGCAAGGCATTCAGAATGCCCTCCTTACTCTGTACCACAGGTCTCCAGGGTGGCTTTTAATCGCCACAAATGGGCGGCGATAACAACTGGCTGTATTTCACGCGCTGTCCGATAGTTACGGCCTCCTGTAGCTTTTACGACAAGGAGATGTCAGGTTCCTGGCATAATTGGCTCTTCTATGTGGATTTTATGAGTCTGTTTACTCTGTGAGGAGTACTTGTCTCTGGGATGCGATGCTCTCCTAAGGGCCCACTGGGTTGGCTGGCTGATATACTTTCAGGTTGTGTCTGCGCAGGGGGAGGGTTTGTAATGATCAGATACTGTATCGCCTACTGATTGATGTGCTTAGGGCCAAAGCCTGAGGTGGTAGGAGTTATCTGAGCCCAAATCTGACCATCTTCATTCACACGCTCAAAGTGGGGGACAATAGAGTGGGAGACTCGCCTCTGTCACCGTGCTGATGGATGACTGCTGTCTGGGCCAATCCAGGGCTATTTTTCATACATTTCCATCCAGCGGTAGTATGTGGGGGAGGGGTCTGTCTCACTGCCTCGGAGTAAAGCATCCTAGTAGAGTGAGTGAAGTGTAAGTAACCTCTTTTCTTGTCTTTAACCAGGCAAGCTTGTAGTTTATCCTCCAAGCACATGTTTCTGTCACAATGCAAAGCTCCTACAACCCACAGCGATGTACGCGCACATCTCTTGGTGTGCTGCAATAATTTATACACTCAGTGTTGACCTGCTGTGCATGGAAACATCATCATCAGCAGATGAGAAAACATTAAACATAATATGCGTCTGCGGAGAAAATTGCGATCAATCTTTCAACCCAACGAGCCATGGCAGAATTAGCTTCGTCTTCTGTTTTGCGCTTCTTGTTTGATGTTTAAGTATAATGATGTGATAAGTGCTTGCCTTCAAATAGAGAGAGATTGTACCATTAGTTCTGCATATCTCAGAAGTAAGCCAAGTTATTATCTAAGATTTCCTTTAATCTCCTTTCTTACTGTCAGTAAGAGTGTTCTGGCTCGGGATGAAGCACCAGGGCCTACAGCCAGTCACATGCCACGGCCAGAAGCTAATCACCTACAGTGTGATTGCGTGTAATGAAAGACTGCAGCGGGGCGTGAAGGAAGCCACTGATGGTGAGCGTGTTCGGATTGTAATAACTATCCTATCATCAGAAAATCATGAATAGGCTGAAATAAATATTCGCTGAACTTATCCGAATTCTGAAAGTGCTTGAAAGTCTCTGCCTCAAAGCTTCGTCCATGGAACAACTCAACACTGCAGAAACAATAGTCACTGTTGCTCCAAGAGCTGCTGTGTTCTTGTCTCTACTTGTGTCCTCGTGGATTTGTAAAATCTAGTCTATAGTCTAAGTACTGTCCCAGTACAAAGTCTGCATTCAGCAAAGAATGGCTAAGAAGAGCTCTCGCTCCTCCAGTTTTATCAAGGATGCTTTGGGAGCTGACTTACCCTGGGTAGATGAATATCCCCACAAACCAGCGCCAGTGGTGAAAGACATCAAATGTACTTTCTACTACTGCTACAACTGTCATTGTGTTACCAAATTTAATTGAGATTTTTAGCCATCCAATTAACCATTTTGCTAATTTAAAAAAATGTTTTCTCTATATTGTGATAGGACTTAAGAGAGGACTGTTTGGAGTTTACAATGAAAGAAAGAAAAAAGGGAAGAGCAAAGACAATGCAGTTTTTCTAAGGTTAATTTTGACAATTGCAGGGAGCCACTGCGGTAAATACTGAACTTTGTCCTATGCACCCTAACAGGTGAGCTAATGAGGTGCCCCAGTACCAACGTTTTTGATATGAGGATGCTTGTTAGCTGCCAGGCTTAAAATAGCCTTAAAGGGCAAACCCTGCTAGCTCAACCACGCAAAAGTCAAATTCCTCTTATATCTGGTTATATTATTGTGGTGATGTTTTGTCTTGATTCCATCCATTGTAATTAGACAATATGAATAATGTGTTGAGCTTTGGTCCCAGATTTGAATCCTTCCTCCCACAGTCCAAAGACATGGTTAGGTTAATTGGTGATGCTAAATTGCCCGTATGTGTGAGTGGTTGTCTGTCTCTATGTGACAGCCTGGTGATTGACTGGCGACCAGTCCAGGGTGAACCCCGCCTCTAGCCCAAAGTCAGTTGGGATCTGCTACAGCCCCACCGCGACCATTAAGGATAAGCGGAATAGACAATGAATGAATGGATGGATGATATAATGGATGGATGTCTGCCACTGTAGCTTATTTGGCACTGCCACTAGGATGCGATGAAGTCTTTAAGTTCTTAACATAGGGGCGTTAATGCCAGTTTATTAGGTCCACCCAGCTAAAAGTAATGTAATCAAATACAATATTCCAGGAATAAATCCTACCTTCATGAAGGTTATAATGTTCAGATTTTGTTGAAACTCTTTTAGGGAGGCTTTGTTTCAACTGTATGATCATTTTGGAGGATGCAGTTCATGATGCTGTTGAATTATATTGCATTATACAGAGAGATGGCTCTGCTATGTAGCCTACCCTCACTGATACAAATGGGGTGGAGAAAATATTCCCAACACCCGTCACTAAAAAGTAATACATGTCATGAAATTGAACTGACACCTTCCTCTAACCCTGAAACAGTTTCAGCAAAAACTGAACATAAGGGTTTTATCCACTTACTGGTTTATCTGTTACAATTTGAATTGCTTGATAATGAAAATAATTGATAGTGCTAGCCATAGTCACAGGTTCAGCCCCTAAAGCAGACAGTTGGTCCTTCTTTGTTGAAGTGTCCTGGGCTGTTGTTGTCCTCTGACCACTTCCACTGGGGAATAGTACACATGTGCATAAGTACAAAGGGTTCAGTTCCCATTCATAGTCATTGCCTTTTGCTCTCCTTTTCCTTTTTTGAACTTTGTTGTTGTTTTGCCTCAGTGAGCCTTCACCAAAACACACCTCTGCACTCACCTCTAATCTCCAGCATGCTAGTGCTTTGGTAACCGCACACTCCCAGCGCACCACATTCATTATTAATGGTGATAAATATCTATGATGTTAGAAGAAAGCAGTGCATGTGTGTGCCAGCGTGTTTGTGTAGGAGTGTGTGTGTGTGTGTGTTTGTGTATATGTTTATTTGGAGGGGACAATGTGCTCTTGGCTTGTCAACTATGATCGCAGGAGACCATAGCTGATGCCACAGAGGAGACAGCAGAGACAGCACATTGTTCTACAGGTTGTGTGTGTGTGTGTGTGTGCGCCACAACAACAGTAAAAATGACACCCTATTGTCTTCTCATTTCCTCACACCCATTCCCTGCATGACACCATCAAACTGATACACTCCCCTGTGCTTTGTAACACACAGTTATCTATCAGTGACAGGGGCGTGTATGTGTGTGTGTGTGGGTCTGATTGTGTCTCTGTGTGTGGTCACATGCTGTGCTGTGGCAGCGCTGCACCTGTTTCATGTGTCTTAACGCGCTCATCATTTCGCGAAGCCATACAGGTCCCAGTGCCCCAGACATAAACGTACACACAGACACTCACACACACTTTGATGAATAATTAAGAAGGCAGCCATGGAGATAAGAGGCCAGTGTACCTGAAGGAGCATCGCACACACAGCCTTCATGTTGAACACGCTTGGATTAAACATACTTTGTTTCCTCAGTCATACATTTGGCTTCAACTCTGTCAGTTGTGTCGAGGTTCTGGAAAAATCACATTTGATTTATGCATACACACACACACACACATACGTATACCAGGTGTCTCTATCCTTGTGGGGACTTCCTATCAGCACAATGCATAATAACCAAATAAAGGTTTTGACACTTATTGTTTTATAATAACAACAATTTAGAAAAATGTTGCTCTCCTGGTGGGGCCCAACAAAATGTTCCCACAAGACACTGGTCCACACACTGTGAGCACAGAGTACACACCATTGTTGCACATTGCTTGACAGTCTAAGGGCATGTGATTACCATCTAAATCAAATAATTTGAAATAAGTTACCATATACATTCAGTAGTATTTTGGGGAACTTTTCAATTTAAACAGTTGGTTCATCCAAATAATTAAAGTGGCAAAAGTGGGATTTATCATGTAGCTATTTTTTTTATTTGCTCAAGTTATGAGATATCTATGTCAGAGATTTCCTCTTCCGCCCCAATGCAATGTGTGGTGCTAACGGCACTGAAAAAATTATATCCAAAAAATTCAATAGCAAGATCCATTGGCAGAAACGGTGTCCTGGTTACTGAATAATCCCCAGACCTCACTGTCGGCAGGCTTCACTGCAGTCAAGTTCTCATTTTCCATTGCTGCAAGGACCAAAACAGAATTTTACTAGGATGGTGGCAGACATCTTTGAGGTGACTATCTCAAAACCTTGACAAATGAAAACAATACTGCCCTCATGGCTTGATACCATGAGGGCAGGAGATGAAATATGTAGTTTTGGGTGAACCGACCCTTTAACTTTTCCGTTTAAAAACAAAAAGCTATTTCCCACACCATAAAGTCCATAATTACAATGACTAATAAATGCGGAGCTGCCATGCTGAGACAGCAAACATTTCAAAGGAAATATCAGAGTGTTTGCATATCTAGTTGTAGCATGTCGTCAGTGTGTAATTGAGGATGCTGTTATCATGGCAGTCAGAGCCCTGAGAGCCATTAACAGCCAGTCTTTTATGACGTTCTGTATTATGGATGCCTTGTGCGTGCAGTTTCATCAGAGGCATTAAACATTGGCTCAGTCAGCAAACTCCACTCATTAAGAGACATTTAAATGTAATTATTTATTGATGCCTCTTATGATCTATTGTCCTGGCTTCACCACAGCGGGTTTTTATTTTTCATGTCATGAGGCCTGGTCATTGAGATTGCCCAGGTTAACAGCTGTCTTAACTGTTGCAGAGCTAATTAACATGTCCTTTTGGAAATCTTAGAAAGGTCGAAGGGAGAATGTTGCCAAGGAGATAAAAAAAAAAACCAAAAAAAAACCAACCTTTTTTGTCTTTTTAATAAGTTTTGAGGTACTCTAATAAGCAGGAGTGTCTAATGGGAGAAATTTCAACTTGCTGTTTTTTGTCCATGTTTTTGGAAAGGTTTGTGTAGTTTCTTTGTGGCCTCCAACAACACCACTGATCCAATGAAAGATGATGAAAGTTGCCTCCCAATTTCAAAATAAGTCTGAGAGCTAAGGTTTAAATAATTCCTACGAACTATGTGTTGCTCAGTAATTCATGAAGGATTGAAGAAATCAACACACATTTGACTAGTGTAACTACATTTGTAATAAACAGATGATTTCATGGACCATGTGAAGTTTTATTAGCCATTTTACGAGAGACTTTGACAGAGTGCCAATGAAATGATCCCATTTGACATTTGCTACAGCCAGGATGATAAAGCTGTTGAACCGACACATTTTATGAAAGACATTTTTGCTCACTTAAGGTTTTATTAGACTACAGAAAGCCACAGGCCAGCTCACACAGCCACGAAGGGCCGTGAACTGGAGCTGAGGAAAAGTCATTAGGAGTTCAAGAGCTATCGAGGGGATAAATTAGACCGTTCTCTGAGAAGAGGAACTCGTATTCCCACAGAACTATCGCACTTGCTGTCATGCCAAACCTAACCCATGACATTTCAGCTGGCAGTGCCACTATGTGAGGAACATGACATTCTTGCTGGAAGAAACGTGTCTGCAGATAGCTCAGTGAGACTGATTCTTATGTGTGTGCTGTAGCTAGTGGTGTATATATATGGTTCAATTATTTGTTTAAAGATTTTGCCTCTGTGTTTTTGCCTCAACACCTGCGTCAAATAATCAACATGATCCGAACTAAAACAAGACTCAGAGACATTTGGTAATTAGTACTAAACGCAAATTACTGCACAGCTGAGGCTGATGGGAACATTGTTAGTTTGGTCTATGGCCTACAAAAGTGTCGGACATATTAAAAATGTGATCTGATAATGGTGCTAGATGAAAAGTTCGGGCTTTACCAAGTTTATAATTTCATTTTGAGGGGGACATGAATGTTTGAGTGAAATGTCTCAAATATTGGACGGATTGCCATGAAATTTGTTAACAATCACAAATGTCAACCTCATGGTGGCGCTAGAAGAATAGTCAGGGGATTTTTAGCAACATTATTAGCTTACATTGTTGTGCAATCCATCTTGTTGATATTTTACTGTATAAGTGAAAAACTTTGACCTGCTAGTGGCTAAATAAGATGAAAAGTCGGGGGCACACCAAATTCTCAAAGAGACATCTACTAGGGACAGTGGATATCTGTCTAAAATGCCATGGAAATCCAAGCAGAGATGGGATGTTTCAGTGGTATGCCGGCTGACAGACTGACAATGCCATTCCTAGAACGTCACCAGCATAGCTGTAAACAACATGATTATAAAAATATGAATTCCTGTGAATTCCCACTTGATTCATATGTAGCTACCTAAGTCCACTGTCACCAATGGTAGATGTAGCCTATTTCAGTAGGTTGCTGCCAGCAGAAGCCCCCAACTGTTCCTTAAGTTGCCAGACATTTAGATCAGCAAAGACCAAACAGATTTGCTGGATCTAAAATGAGATAAGGTCCCGCAGGGAGATGCATGCCCTACTTACTATTTCCACTTTAACAGCTTACAGTGTCTCCAAATGTATGACCGCAACGTGTTATCACAGAGAAATCAAGCAAAGGTAATCAGAAACACAGTAGGGTAGGTAGCATCTCAGTATATAAATGCTTAGTAGTAGATGGTTGAATATGTTAAGAAAAGTGCATATTTCTGATAAATAATTGCTAGTCTTGCATGAGGAGTGTTAAGAGGTAGTGTTACTCCTACAATCTCCTATCTTCCACACACTCTCTGCACCTCCTCCCTGTGCTGCTATATGTCATACTGGTGACCAACAGTAGCAAATCTATTTTTAGCCTCTTCCAGCTCACTATTGCTGAGCTGTCTCTATCAAGGTTAAGTAAGCAATCAAATCAATCAAAAAGCTATCAAAAATGGGAGAAAAATACCCTCAATCTGGTAGAAGACCCGTCATTTTTCAAAGGCAGTCCACATAGACGGGCTATATATTACACAAACAATTTCTTATCTGACATTAAGCATGAATAGATGTGGGGTTGAGGCTCTCGTTGAGGATCAGAGAGGGTCTAGCTGATTATAGGCAGATCCAGAGGGACTGGCCTGCCCCTGCAGATAAAAGAGGTTGGCAATACAGAGACAGGCTCCATCCATCAGACACAGAGGTGGCATGTCAGCCACTTTTGCACAGCACTGCGGGCTGACGGATGGCTCTACCGCTGACATGAAGACATCTGAGGGGCTGTCATTACCAACGTTCCCCTGTAGCCAAGTTGGGGGACAGTGGCTAATCAAAATCAATGGGAGCGGGTAGCCAGAGAGAAGCTGGGCAGACAAGCACTGAAGTTAACCTTGATATACCAGCAAGTTACTCTAAAGTTTGTAGACGGAGCAGCTGGAAGAGTGCAAGTACAGTAAATTTCCTTAATAGCCTGTCAATGCAAGCAAATCAAGACTGCAAAAATCCTAAGAGGCCTCCCTCTTACACTGCTATGGAATCAAGTCAGTAAATCATAGCGATTGTACAGATGCTGTTGTGCAGCAACAGCATGGAAGCAAAATTATTTTGCATGGAAGCAAAATAATGGAAAATAATATGGATGTTATGTTAGAATTCTTTTTAATTAGCCAATCAGTGATAGTGCTTGCCCATTTACCATCTGTGGAGTGTGTGGATCATTACCTTACTGTGCCAGGTTTTGTCATAAGTCTGAATAGAGACGTAGCCGTGCAAAATTCCTCACGTGGGATAGTCTTAATGCACTGTCTAAGTGAGATGGATATGTTTTTAATGACTGGCATCGTTTGGTTGCCGGCTCAAGTGATATTATGTGGGAAGAGAGAGGAGAGCATGCAGCTAATAAGGATACTGTGGCCGAAGGTTACTGTTAAAGCTCATATTTGTATTTCATTTGATTTCTGTGGCTGAGTCGGGGACCTTTTTTTTTTTTTTCTTCTTTTTAATGGGGGTGGCAGTAATTGCGAGTCTAATGGAGGTTCACTCTCCTGCTAGTTAGCTTGGCAGCACTGGCTTGCTGCTCATTTATAGAGCTTAAGGGGGGAGGGGGGCAATGGTGTTCCTGGCTAGAAAGCCATGACATTAGGAGCTAATTTTACTGTACACTCTTTTACAGAGAGCTAACCCTTCTTGTTATTGACAGAACTGGAAGCCCAGGAGTATTGCTCCTGCTCATTTAGGACCATGCACACAACTCCATTTGAGGATTAAAAGATAAGCATAATTAATCCTCTTTGGTTCAATAAATTGCAATATTAACGTTGATAGTGTCTCAGCCTGTCCAAGGCCCCAACAATCCGTCGTCATTACTGAGTCTGAGCTGTTGTAAGATCAAGCTGTTGTGCAAAAACATCACAAAATAGGTGTGTTTTTTTGTGGGGCACTATGATTGTGACCTGCAGGAAAAATGGTGGACCCACAACATATAGCTGTGCTCTGACCGATGGACCAGAGCTTTGAGTATGTCACAGGGCCTCATGTACCACAAGAGATATGGGGGTGTGACGGCTGCAGATCATTAGGATGCCACAGCTGGGAGAATAGCCTTCAGTCAAACATTTATCTCTGGTCATAGGCGCCACAGCTGAAAAGTCTTTGTTCGCCCTTAGTACCACTGATGGAAGCCATTCCTTTTCCATGTCCTCTGAAATCAATGTAAAGAATGGTTCTGTCAACCCTTCTTCATCTCCTTTATGGTGAGGGGAAAAAAAAGCACAACTGTGTTTCACCTTGTCATTTCTAAAATGATCCAATTTCCCTTAAAAAAACACCTCAGCCTCATTATAGACACACATATGCTGCCAAGCCATCAAATCTTTTTCTTCTCTCTCACAAACTACCCTTCAATTAGCTCTGTTATCAGGAGTCTGGGGCTTAACCTGAGATAGCGACGAGACAGAGCTCAGCCATCATTTCACCAGACCCATTGAATTTGAGGATACCCCTCCTCTTTTTGCTCTGACAGAAGTGACACAAGGAAATGTTATTTAATTTAAGACGGGATCATATTATTTTAAAGTCCTTGGAGAAATAACACTTGCCTACAATGGAAATGTCATTGGCTTGCCCTTTATGTTTATGGATGTGAGGCCATGTTGTGAAGGTCTATAACAGGGATACTGTCACTTGGAGTTATTAGATGTAAGAGACTGCAAATAATGAGTGCATTGTCCTCTGGAGGGTACACAGGAAATGTGTACCATTATTTAGTTTGAATAGTACTCAGAAAGAACTTTGAAAGATCAACAAACAAAATCAACACGGTATGCATCCAGTACTTGTCTTCTGTGTATATCAGCGTGTTCCTACATTAATAAGGCTTTGTTGCTCCACTTATAGTCATATAAGACAGTGTTCCCCAACCCTCATCTAAAACATGCAGTGCAGTAGGCCTCCAGGAACAGGGTTGGTGTAAGACTTTCCACTGGTATAAGACTTTTGACTTAAAGTACTGTTTCACTGTTGCTCTTCAAACATTGTAAGATGGTTAAGGTTATGTTTAGACAGTCAATAGTGCGAGATTGAAAACCTTTTCATTTCAGTGACACCACAGTGTTGGCACACAAGGATTGTTAACACAAAGTTGAACACGACTGAACTTTCTGCAGCATATTGAAACATTATTGTAACACTAACATCAAAATTTCAAACAGAAATCGATTCAGTTGAACTGGGGTAAATGGGATTTGCTCTCAGAGGTGAAGTACATTTGCACAATGCTTTCCAACAAGTCCTCCAAATTAAACAACAAAATACCTTGTCTGTCAATGTCCTGGAGAACAACACACAGAAGCCTTTTCTAACCTGACGCCTCGATCAGCAGAAGTCATCGTTTAGGTTAAAACAGGTACATAGTGAAGGTACAGTGGAGTATTTTGAGCATTTTTGTTATAAAAGAGCTGCCTGTTGCTTATCAATGAACTTGATAAGCAACTGTTGTATGAAGTTGGTGGTCGACTTTGTTGAGCTACTGCTGGACCCTACACCAGTCTGTCTGCTTGTCTTTTGCTGAAGCATCTATCTCCAGATTTGTTTCTGTCATGGACTGACTACAAACAACAACACTTGAATAAAAACTTATTTGAATACTCGTGGGGCCTGTGCTCGTGCTAGGTGCCAATGTCGACTCTAGTTAAATCAACCCACTTCCAGACAGCCTTCAATTTCTCTTAGCCATCTCTACTTCTTTCTCACATGCAAGCACAAATGATGGTGCAGAGTGAACATAGCCTATATGCCATTAATGAGACTGAGCGAAATATCCTGAGGTTCTTGTGTCAAATGGTTTCAAACATCTTCTGTATATAGTAATAAAATGTTGCAGATCAAGCCATTGTGCTGGAGAAGCTAAAGGAAACCTATAAGTAGAAATAATGGCAACGCTACTCGATTAAACTTGTGTAGAACAAATCACATTTGGAACACATTTATTTTTAGCAAGGGATCCAGGACTTGGGAGGCATGCCTTGTGGAAATGTGGATGCTCGACATTTACAGACCATCACAGCTGCCATGTTACAGAAGTGCTGGAATGTATCAAGTTTTGCTGTGTAAAATTGTTCAGTGAAGTAATAAAAAACAACGGCACCCACGGGGACTCCATTTTCATCTGGGCAGCAGTGCCTGGTCAGTATTGTTTCCTGTTTTGAAGTTGCTAAACTATCAGTAATTCTGATAGTTGTACAGAATGCTATTACAAAAAACACAAGATTTTTCATTTAGTTTTTATTGAAATGTCACATAGTCAATAGTAATAATAATGTCTGAACAATCTCTCCACACAAGATAGCTGAATCTGCAAATCCACAGTCCACCTGCCGATTATTCATTTAATTTCAAATCTGATTTTCATGAGTGGGTAGCCTGGCTTGGAGGGTGGGTATCATTAGATATAAATTAGATTGCTGTGGGTTGCCATGGGTTGCCATGGAGGAGACCTATCTGTGGGGTTACCAGGCAGGGGAAGCAGAAGTGTGATGGTGCCGGGTGGGAGGAGTGTGGGGTGGGTGAGCGGGGAGGTTAGAAGATATGGAGTTGATTACTTTGGGTTGCCATGGCGGAGGAGACTAATACACTAATATTCAACTGGTGTTCCTTGGCTGCAGTACTCCCATGAACGGGAGGCTGACGAGGAACTTGAAAGGAGGAATAGATTGGTTTCATTATCCAAAAGTACAAAGCCATCTGCTAGCATGTGACAGCAGCTAACAAGTGGGCTTTGTGTCTGGTTTGTTTTGGTTTTCCTCCTTGATTTTGATTTTCAATTGACCCCCTAGTCAGATGCATATTTGTACAATAGTCTATCCGGATAAATGAGATTCTCTCCCAGTCTCTCATTTTCTCTTTTTGTGATTACCTCTCTATTCTGACTCCCCTCGAAATACTTAATTTCTCGCTACTCCCCCCCCCTCCCCTCACATTTTTTCCCTCTTCCTCTTCATGTTTACCTGTGGTGCTGTTCTCTCTGATTGTCTCACCCAATGGTTGATGAGCGTGTTGATTGGCTGGAGGTGGTCTCTGGGGTGAGGTCAGGAGGGCTGGCACTGAGCCGTCCTGTCTCACTGTGTCACAGCAGCCTGCAATCAGGCAAGCAGGATGAGACGGCGCCTTCTCACTCACTCGCTCACCACAAACAAACACACACACACACACACTCTTTTTCATTACAGCTGTGCTCGAACACACAGAGAAAAGTGGGATTGAGGTGGAAAGGGGGAACGAGGAGTGAAAAGAGTCAGACACAGCAAGAGAGGCAGAAAAAGAAATCGTAAACAAGCACTTTAATAGAACATGATAGCATTGAAAAAAGATATCTGACAATGGGGAAAAAAGAGAAATACAAAAGAAGATGGAGAGTGTGTGTGGAATGCAGAAATATGAAACATTTGGCCCGTCTTTTGAATAATATCCTACCTCATTGATGTCCAGTAAGATAATAGCTGCCAGGCAGGTGCAACACAATACAGATGAGAGCGTCTCATGTCCACAGCGGAGTAATTAAGTGATATCACGGATAGATATGTATATAATAATATTACAGATGCCATCAAAGGCTGAGGCTTCATTTCCCCGATGCACAGTGGAAGAGAAACAAACATCAGCCATCCATTTGTTTTCCTCTCCTCTCTTCTGATTGACTGCAATCCTATCGCAGAAATAAAAGGGAGAGATGGAGCTCTTTATTATCCATCAGCTCAGGGAGCGCATTAACATAAAAAAAAACTCTGGGTTATCTTCCGGAGCTTAGTTAATTGAAGTTAATCAGAGGCGGTGTTTCCGCATGTCGCATTTGTTGCCAGGGTGGATTGGTCTTTGTTCCTCTCAAACACCTTTAAGGTTCTTAATTAACCATCCTGACACTCTGACATGGGACCTCTCCTCCAGATCGGCCTTGACAGTTAATTACAGTCTGAGGGAGGGAAGTGTCTGGGAGGCTGAGGTACTACACTAGCATTGACCTGATCTGATAGCGCACTTCCAAAAGAATGAAAATACAGTAGCAGCGGTGTGGTTGTTTGTTCTTTCCTTCTTTGATGGATTTGAGTGAAGGCTCACAAGCAGAATATGAGAATATGAGTACAGTATCCTGCAGCAGACCTCACATTGTCTGCTTTATCTTGTGTAAATCCAGATTTTACCACATGATAAGATTAATTGCTTGGTTTATGCCCGATTTTTCACCCTAATTTTAGAATCAGGCCAAATTTCTCAGAGTGGTTGTCGATGTTCACTTTGACCAGGGTCAAGATGCCTTATCAATTGCCTCAGCGATCACTCTGTCGGACGATTGGATGGATTTCTGGCATGTCTTGCTCTGCTCTCTTGCAGTCCAATGAAGCCGTCCAATGAAGTCCATGAAGTCCAATCCTTCATGGCTGCTGTCAAAAGACCCATCATAAACTGTAGTGAGCTTGATTTAATATCATTGGAGTAGTATTTTACATGTCATGATTAAAACTGTAGTCAGACTTTGCTGTTGATGGACCACTTTGACCGCATCTTCCCCAACAAGCTGTGGTTTCAAATTACTGGAACGGTCAATGGACAAAACGGGTCGGAGGTTCTGTGTTTACATTTATCACATTGTGACTGGTCAACTGATCTGTACAGTGAGTGTAGAGGTTGAATGTTTTGGCTGTGCACACGTCTACCCAGCTTTATTGTCCTTGGTAAATTACGTTGGAAATAGCTTTGTGATGTTTTATTAGAGAGATAAAGCTCTGCGTTGAAGTTCTTGCTACAGATGTGTGCCCATTGGTGTGAGATAAAATCCTTCAAAAGCGTCTCTTCTTTTGCATGCCTCTTCCATGCTTCTTCTCCCACAAATTTATACCATTGCACAGCGTTCCCCGTGGGATGTCACAGAAGTCACTGAAGTCTACTCCAGAAAGCAAAGTCAAGGAATTTAAATGGGTTATCTACAATCAGAAAATAGCAGGTAATGCAATAAATGGGTCACTTTATAGAAATATGCATACGTGCCTGTATGCAATATACTGTGAAAGCGTATTTAGAGCTTTGGATAAGACACTACTTATCAATTTTTCATTAGCAAAGCTGTCAAAACAAGGGCTTTCATTTTTTATCTTGCCACTTTTTTATTTCCCAGTGCAGGGATTTCTGGCAGAACTTTACCTACTTTCAACAAAGGTAGAATAAAGGACAGTGCTTTGGCTTATCTGGAGCCCACAAACCCGCTGACCTCACAATAAGTTATTCTTTTTGGATTTTGGGTCATTCTTTAACTCCCAATATCAGATGTTTTATATGCAGATTAAAACAGTCCGCGATCTTGTTTGAAAACAATGTTCCTTTTATTGTGCTCTACGTCAATGATAAGGTGACCTTCACAAGCTATTGTCATTAGCCTATAGGACATTAGCTGCATAAGCCACATTTATGTTAAATTAAATGTATTATTTATTCAGTTGGTTCTGTGGTAGGTATTCAGTTTACTCAGTTTGCTGGTTGACACAGCATACATTTTTTCAACATTCAGTAATTATTGATCCAAATATTTAAAATTTTCTTTAGACCTAAAGAAAATATACAGAATGTAAACAAAGCTGTATTTGAACACTGACCTCGTAAATACTGATCATATACCGGTAAAAATCAGTTTTGATCAGCCAATCAAAATGTTCCAAGTCCTACATTTGTTTGACATTCATTTCATGTAGTTTTATACAAAATTGTCTGAACAGTCCTCCAAAGCAGGGCTCAGTAATGACACAGACATCTAATCCCCTTTGTGACTTCTCTGAGAGCAACATAAACCAGAAAACAATCGAATCTTCAGGTCAATGAATTTCTCTGACTTGCATATGAAGTCATAGACTTCAGAGATTTAGGCCTTAGTAGGTCTGCTGACTGCCAACAAGGAAAACTGATTTGTTCTTTTAGTTTTCTTACAAAGAAATTAGAGAATAAAGCGTCTCTGCCCTGAGTTAGGTGCAGCTTTGGTACTACAATTGAGTTAAGAATCCTTAACTAATCCTTGCACACAGTTTATTCAGGGCATGTTGTTAAAAACTGCGTAGTACGCTTAATAAACCACAAATGCCGTTTTGTTATTACCACACGTTAGATCTGCAGGTCAGCAAAGAGACCTAATGGTGCAAAAAATCAACATAAAACAGGGACCATATGCAGTGTCCTGTGCCTGGATGTTTATGAGCCCTGAGCTAGGGATACAGTAAATCACCTCTTGTAATCAGGGCCATTGCCATTGGTCGTGTATAAGATGAGTTATGTGAGTTATATTCCTCATATCGCTTGGCTGTCATCCCCTTCACTCAGCCCCACCTCACAAACCAATGCAAGGCTATCAGCGGCGACCTTGCCACTGCACCCCAGCTCCAGGTGGAAGTGATAGATACTCACTTTCCATGACAGCCGGGCCTTTTTGTATAAGAAAAGCCATATTGATTCATGAGCCAATAAATACAGACACAAGCGGGTTTGCCTCAGCTACTCCTCCCTCTCCATTTGGGAACCTCTTCCCCTCCCCTTGTTTTGCATTCAGTGTGAAATACAGCAGTAAAGTTCTCGTCCTTATCAGAGGATCAGCACTGTGCCAGGCTTGATGGCAGAAACAATGGAGGGTGAGTGGGAGGCAGTGCATCAGCCACCGATGCCGGGGTCTTATCACGGCGTGTTCCATCAGTGGCTGCCAATCAGGCGGCTCTCAGGCCACCTGCAGAAAGAATGGCCCCAGCCTTGTGCTCCTGAGATAACCAGACAATCCGCCTCCATCCTGAAGGCTCTCTCTGCTCAATGGATTAAATATCGATCATAACAATCCTGAAAATGGAGTTATTATTTTCTCCATATGTCATTATAGCGGTCTATGCTATTACTCCTGTGTGGTGAATGGACACTTGTGGCAAATTTATATTAATGTCATATTTCATAATGAAAGAAAAAAAAAAGCTGTCTTACCTGCAGGCTGCCTTCTTTTATATTAGAGTCTCATTGATTATAACTCTATGGGTAAGTCAGTTATTTATGATGTGTAATTCATGTTCAACCAGTGTGTGTGCCTACAAATTCCAACCAATTATGAATCATCATCAAAAGTCTTGGCGATGCATTTCTGGGGAGCTTTTGCACTCACATTAGGGACAGAAATGCTTCTGTCCTTTCTCCAATCCAATATTCCAATAACACGACAATTGTTTTTTGTTTTTTTTGTTCATTTGACCCATCTTTGAATATTTTTTTTTTTTAATCTGTCTAATGCCGTGATTCAACTTCCTGATTGAGCCAGAAATCCACAAAAACAGAAACAACACTGTGAAAAATATGCAATTGAAAAAAAGACAGTAAGTGGACCTTGAGTTAAGATTTTGTCCCAAAGCCAATCGAAAACTTTCATGCTAACATGAAAAATGCAGTTATTCAATTGACTGAAGTGATTTGATTTTCATAGAAAATAGATAGAACTATAAATTATCAATTTATAAGTAATATGGTACTCTATTGCATATAGTACATATAGTCTACATTTGATGCCCTTGTCTGAAGCACTTAGATTAGATTTCCATTCCTCAGGCATGTATAGTGCTATTTGGTTCCACCAGATTTAGTATGCACGCGTACACCATTACCACGGCAACCAAGAAAGATCCACTAGGTTAATCATGCAAGATAATGTAATTTAAGATGTACAGTTGCTCCTCAACTCTGATAAACAAATGAACGTAGAAGGGGAGAAGGTTTTTGTCATGCAGTACATTTTTTTTATAATATCATGAATCTTCATTAGGAATAGCCTCATCAATTTACCGTCCAGATGCATTTATAAAGAAGCAAAAAGATGGAAAATTGGATTTTTCAATGGCATGTGCCTTTGGGCTTACATTTTCCTGGTTAGCATACAATTTCTTTCAGAAATGCCAGGTGGAGTTTCAGGGTACAGCATCATGGTCCCAGACACAGTATTGATTTCTAGAGCATTTCTCATCAAATAATAAAATAAGCCTGGCGTGTCATACATTACATTTCACGTCCTTATTGTGACCTTTTTTTGCTAACACGATAGCTGAGAGTAGTTGTACCTGAATGTCACATTGATTAGGATTGAATGCTGTTGCTTAGCATGTTTTGCCCCGTGCTCCTTGCTGCTGAAATAAGGCGCTGTCACTGACAGGGACAGCCTTCTGTCATGATTAGTGTTCTTGGATGGAAGCATGTTAAGTAAAACTCTGTGCCAGGCCAATCCATAACCTGTTGGGAGTGAGAGAAATATCACAGATGTCTTTTCCACCAACCTTGATCTAGCAAAGAGTTCATATGTAAAATGAGTTGTCCATGACTGAATATGTGATTTATTTGTGTTTATTACCAGTGATTTGTGCGCTTTCGTGATGTTTTTGTTATTGCATACAGCGGGACTTTTCACTGTGCAGTTGATCACATTTACAGTAGCTGCCACGGGTGTATATGCTAATACAAATGGAGTGTTTGTTTAATTCATGCATTAATTCTCGTTTTATTGCTCCTGTTGCACACTGTAATACATGCAGTCAAGCTCTGGATTTAATCAAGAATATTGAAAAGCCATCCACTTGTCTTTTCATTAGAAAAAAAATGAATAGTTTTTCCTACATTGGAATCGTTCACCAATTTATCCTAATGATATCGCTTGACATTATCTTAACCGGGTGACTGTAACATTCCACATCTGTGGTGGTTTAAAAATCGAATTATGGCTTAAATGCAGCTAACCTCAACACAACAGGAGCATATCCAATCACATTTGTGTGAAAAATGAGACGGGCCATATTTTCAATTACATTTCAGCATAAAGGGATTGTTAATCCTGTCTCCTGTGCTGCCAGAAGCCGTTAATGAATTTGCTTATCCTCCAAGATACTGATGTGACTTGCCTGCGTGTGGGGGGGGGGGGCAAAAATACAGAGCAGCCTTTTTCTTTGTCCTGCTCACACACTACTCTGTCTGTATGTAATGGATGCAAATCTATTCACACCAAGGTTGAACAGTTTGTTTTGCTGAAGCTTCGGCTCTGTTTATGTACAAAGTTGTATCAGATGATCTAATATGCTAAACCCTCCAGCCATGATTTGCAGAATGCTGTTGTCTCCTCTGCCAGTCTGCTTAGTGATTTATTGGTTTGAAGATATTTTCTCATTCAGCAATACATTTTTCGCAGCTTTCACATCAGGATGCACTAGAGTTGGGACAGCAGTATAAAGAGTTTTCCTCTGGTTGTACATATGGGTTAAAAAACAAAAAAACAAACGAAAAACCAAGGATTAGGGCTGCTTTTTACATCTTGTCTGTATAATATCAAAAACAGTGAAAAATGCCCATCAAAAGTTCTAAGAGCCCAAGGTGACTTTTTCAGATCCATTGTTCTGTCTGACTAATACTAGAAAACCCAAAGATACTGAGTTTAAAATGATATAAAACACAGAAAAACAGCAAATCTTTGTGTTTGAGAGGCTTGAACCGCCTGATTACAAAACTGTAACGATCGATTAAAACTGCAGATCAATTTTCTATTGATTGTTTCAGCTCTAAAAAATGTGTATTTTCTTGTGTGTGTTCAAACATAATACTTTTGGCACGGGGAAATATATTCTACGACAGGACTGTAAATAAAAACAACTCTTCAAGAACATAACAAATGGACAATAAAAACATTTTGTCTTCAGTCTGAGTTGGAGGCAGCTGATGCACTGACTGCTTGGATGCAGCAGGTCTGTTTCACATTAGGAAGCAAGTCTGAACCAGTCAACAGTTAGCTTGATGATGGATGGTGTATTAATGCTCTCAGTCCCTTTTTATTGTCATTGTGCATTACACAAATTAGGGCAAACAAATGCCCCCCTCCCAACAGTCTACCCACCGCCCACACACACATTCACACGTTTTCCCCACACCACGTTGCTCTGCCCATGCTAATACAACTAATAGGTTTGATGTGCGTGTGTGTGTTACTTGTTATTACTTTGATGGTGAACTCTTCCATTGAATTAACTCAGCTGGATCTACAGATGCATTACATCACCACATCTGGCTTACATCACTAGTCCTTCACATTTCTCCTAAATGACAAATGAGATTTTCATCGTCAATCATGTCCGCTCCACTTTCCCCTTTGTTCTCCCGTTTTCTGTGTGAGAATGATTAATTTTGAAATCAATGGACAAGATGGCTCATGTGCATGCTAAAGGTTTTATACTGTGGGCGTTCTTCCGCAGTCTGGTCTGCGGTGTGTGGGAGTATGCGTGGGCTGTATGTCTGAGACGTTTGTGGCACATGCACGCATCATGCATGTGCATATAGACATATAGACACAGACACACACACACACTCACACACACTCACAGAGGTGACACGGTCACCGTCATTAGACCTTCACAGGCATCTGCTCATGCCTGCGACGTGATGCGATCCCTCACCTTCTACATGACAGTTGGCCATTTAGCACTAAATTTATGCCGCCCATGCCCTTTATCAATGCATTCTGAGGAGGGGGGGCAGATAGAGGGCGTCACTCAGTGTCCTAGGTTTGATTTGTGTCACCGCTTTTACTCAACCAGACATTGTAATGACACATCAGGCTTTTGAAAAGCTCCGATGGATGCTCAAGTAATGCAGATGCTATATGTGTACATTAGATAACTTCCAAACACAAACTGGTAGAAAGACCCTTTCCACAATGTAATAGCCATATTAGTTACCATTTCAGATGCATACAAACCCACCAACCAACATTAGACACTACAGTCAGATAAATATTTGATTGCAGTTTGAAAGAAGTAGTAATCATTGCTCTCTTTTTAAGTGGAATACAGAGCAACCAATACTAGATTTTAGAACCCAATACAGATGAAATACAGAGAAAATTATTTATTGGCTCATTTCCATTTTTTCATATACTCAAATGAAACAAGTACAATAACAGTTTAATCACAGTTACTCTAACCCTGCATAATGTCTTCTGTGTCTCTGGAGGGGCCTTGTCAAGCCAGAGGAAATATCCCCTGATTAACCTCTTAAGACCCGAGCTCTCGTTTGATATGCATTTTTTATTTCTCCTTGCTATTTGGGCTTATTGGACCCTGATAAGTATAAAACCTAAGCATCATCTTTTTACATGGTGTAGTTTTAGAGAAAAGTCACCTTTGTGCAAAACTCTTTATTTCCACCCTGAACATAGCAGTTTTTTTTCCTGACTGCTTTTGCATGTATTTATAACACATACAAAACATATTTTGAACATGTTTTGAAAAACACAGTGCAAAAAACAATATGAAATATCAACAATTTTGCCCACATACATGTCCATACGGCCCCAGCTAAGCAGAATTAACTACTATGGTAATATAACCCAAAATGTGATGTCCACGCATGTGTACGCCAGGTCTTTAGAGGTTAAGTCATAGTGTTGACTGAAGGGTGATCTCAGCTTGGGCTTGCAGAATAGAAATTTATATAGCAACAGAGAGCCTGGGTAACAAAGTAGAGATGTGGAGTTTGAAAGGCGTGGTCCCAAGCAAGGAGCAGCTAATGAGAGAGGTATTATGGGAAATGTGACTCCCCCAACTTTATGGAAGCAATCAACTTAATCAATGGAGTGCTCTATAAGTCAGAGATCAATGTGCTTTAAGAAATGGATCAGATCAGATGCCAGAACAATGCACAGTGGTTTATGATTTTTTTGAGACTATAGAAACTCTGCAATTATTGAGAATAAAATGGAGAATAAAGTGATTGTCAAAATGATACTGTCCAAAGTAATCAGTAGAATTGCAGTGTTCGTGTTAAAAAGTATTTTACTAGGACTTGCACATACTCTATATAATTGCTAATGCAGTATTTAGCTGGGGGCCACTGCATTGCCTCACGTTGAACTAGAGGTTCTTTGCTGAGATCGTCTTCATTGGCACCCCTACAGCGTCTACCCCACAGCAGTGGATCCATTTAAATGAATCAAGGGACTACGACTTTTCAGATACAATTACAGAGTGGTAGGCAGTCTCTGGCCTCTCATGAAGCTGTGGCTTTGTGTGTGTGTGTTGCGTTGAAAATGTAATTTTCATACTCTGCTCCAACTGAACTCTGGCCTCATTTTGTAAAGTTTGCTTCTTGAGTATAGAATCACGGTATGTATTGTTGAAACAGTTTTGATAGAACAATAGAGAACTGAAGAAGCCTCTTGGATGGGAGGCGAATGTCTTCAAATACCTTCAACAAGTCCAGTTGACTTTTGCTCAACTCCTAAGGAATAACTATGACCTGGATGACTGAGAATCTTCACAGACAATAGAGATTGTTATGACAACCTGCAATGGAAGCGATTTCTACTCTTTAATTCTGAATCTGTAGACATTTAAATGAGCAGAACTGGCTCTCTCATGGCTGCCACTTGCTTTGCATCAGAGGACGTATGCATGAAGTGCAATTTCCCTCTGTAGTGCAGCTGGACGCCTTTTTTTCAAAAATCTCGGTAGCTCAGTGGGTGTGGGCGTTGCAAGGCTGTGACACCAGAACCCATTTACAATGAATGGCAGCATCACTGTCCCAGCTTTTGAGTCCGTCTGTGTGAATAGGCTGTAACATGTAGCAGAAGCTCAGCAGAAGTTCACTATCATCACTGTATGTGGTTGCTTATCATTAATTCTGTGTACAGTTTTTCTGAGTACATATATTTGTCTATCCAGTGGGTAACTGGTGTGAGACGCATCTTCCATGTGGAAGACTTTGTGTGGATTTGTTTTTGCGCCTCTGGGATTTAAAACCCGATCATTATTCAGAGAAAGTGTTGGTTTGATAGGATTGGAGAAATGGAAAAAGTAAAACAAATATCTGGTGAGGACTTATTATTTTGTTATCATTGTTGCATGTCTGTTGAGGGTGCATTTTGCTCAAAGACTTTGTGATGTCTGAACAGACACTTTTTAAATTTCCCTTGTGGCTAGAGAGAGTTTCAAACATTCAAGAAAAGGCTGTGAATAATACTATAGCCTGCTTACTTTTTTTTTCTTACTTTTTGATGCCCTTGAAATTCTTCATTTCACTTAATCTTAAAGGGTCAGTTCACACAAATCACAACAAAATGTTCACAACATATGTTCCCACTTTAATCTTGGGGAATCTAAACATGCAGCTAGTCTGTGGTGGAGAAGTATTTAGATCAATACCACACTGTAAAAATGTTCCATTACACACAAGTCCTGCACTGCACTGTACAAGGACATCGAATTTGTAACCAAGTACATGCACTTTACTTTCCACCACTGCAGTTTATAAAACTATCTCCATTTAGGAGTCCATGAAATAAGATAAAATATCGTCATATGTTCTTTGCTCTTTCTCTTGAACCACTACAGCAGACTCTCGTTCATAAAACTAATCAATTTCCAAAATATGATATTGGCTAAAATATCCTTTGTACCAAAGTAATCCTTAGTGGAAGACATTTAGGCATACACTGTCCTCCAAGGTTATTATTAGTAGCTTTCCTTTTGCATATATTAATTCTAATTTACATCAGATTTATAATGCTATGATAATGTGTTCTAATTAACCGAGCCACATAAAAGCTGTGCTGTCATATGCTAATGAACTCCATCTTGTGTTTCTTAAGCCACATCAAATTTATAAAATAGAGCTTTAGTGTACTGAAACACTTAATTCTGCATGTATTTTTCATGAATTTTGTTTATTAACCACCCTCAATTTAGAACATTTTTTAGTTATTATGTTTCCTATTATGTTTCTCAAGTTTCAACTAGAAAGTGCACTCAGTACCCGCCAGGCGATCTCTGCTACACCAAGTTGCCACTGCCGAAAGCACTGCTGCAGGAAACAATATCTGATGTGTGAACAGACTTCGATACAACAGCTGTTAACACCGGCTCACTTATAGTCACGATGGCAGAAGACTTATAAATGCAGTATTTTGCTCACCTTTAGTGGATCATAACATATTGGGTATGGAATTAATCTGCAAATACCTGAATTCAAAATGAGACCAAACTTTTCATGAAAGTTAGTTTTTGAGCCACGACAAAGGCCAAAATGTGGTCTGTCGGAGACAAGGTAAGGATTGTTTTTAGCCTCACTGAATGCCTTTTCTCTGTGATTTCAAATTGAAGTAGTTGATGATTTGTGGCCCTGACCGGCCAGTAAAGAATGTGGAGTCAGCACTCAGTGGTGGGATAAAAGTCAGTAAAATAGGTTTTTCAAGAATTGTCAGTCACCGCAACTGTGAGAGGCCTTTGAGCATGCAGGCATAAATGCGTACAAATAATAGTAGGCTGATTGGTAGTACTCGAGATTAGCTACGGACAGATAGATGCGCACACACACACACAACCAAATACATGATGGGACAGACTTGAAAAGTCGAGTGGGTTACTGTCACATAAACTGTTTGGAGCCCTCATTACCTCTCATCCAAGTGGGAGAAAGTGTGAATGGTAATAAAGACTGAGTGTCATTGCAGGCTAGCACTGCTATTACCCAACTTCTGATAGATGAGGCCATTGGAGAGTGTTATCAGAGCCAGCTGTGAGGGCTGAGTTATGCATTATACATGGGCAGTAACCCTGACACTGTGTATGCCACACATCTCTGTAATTCTGTGTGTGTGTCTCCACAGACTGTAAGGCCAGTTGTTGTGTGCAGATATCCGAATATTCACAGATGTAAATGCAACAAGTAGTGAGTCACAAGCAATTAAAGCACAAAAAAAAACAGTGAAGAGATTGTTTGACTAAATGACAGACCTGACAGAACATAAAGAATTAATTGTTGTTTAATTGTTAGCATCAGACATTTTTTAGGCTTGGGTTCAGTTGTTGGACATTGTTTCATGTACTGTAGCCCGTATACTATATATATACTATATTCTGTGCTACAAGCATGTGCTATGAAAATACTATGCATCTATGATTTCTGGGTTCTTTTGGGATCTAAAACTGGGGTCACTGGCTGACAAATCATACACCAATTACAGCAGAATTTTAAAACACAAGCAGTGAACTGACTGTCTGAGAAAAAATAAATTAAGGAGGGAAGTTGATGGGAAGAGTGCCAACAGTCTCTATTCAAATAAGGTATTAGTACAGTAATGCAGCAAAGGAACCTAAGAAGTGAATGAGCTTGACAATCTTGCGTCTGCTTCCTTTGTTTAAAAAGACAACCAAGAAAGAAGAAAGGTCTGGTTGGTCACATAATATGAAAATTGGATCATTGAAAGAAATAATTTTGACTGGTTGAATCAATGGTTTCTGGTTTCTGTTGAGGTATGCTATTAAAAGGTAAGAATTAAGGATTAAAGGAATCTGTGGTTTGATCCTGCTACACTGCTGCCAGCAGCCGAGCCGAGAATTCATTGTCGAACAAAAGCACACAATATTAAGATTTATGATAAGGATCTTTAATAACCAAATATATTCCGTACCAAAGGCTGTACAGACGCTTGCTACACCCACACAGGTGTTTTCACATGTTCTGCCAGAGTAGACCTCTTCTGAGGACTGTGAGGTGTGTACACACGGAGCTTGATTGACACTCCTCGACTACTTTCTTACACCAGTATGCATACATTGGCTGCTCTCGTTACACCTTTGTCATCTGTTATGCTTCACAGAGTTTGCTTAGGTTGTGGCTGGACAGAGATATGTTAGAATTATGGTTTAATAGCAGAGGTCTAATTAGCCACAATACTGGAAGACCTCAAAACAGATCTTGATATGTACAACTGTGATTATTTTGGCAAAAAATGCAGCAGTTTTTTTTTTTTTTGTTCCGTATTAGAAAGAATTACACACCACATAGAGCTTGAAGTTTGCACTTTGAATCCAGGCACGCAGAAGGTAAATATAACACACTAATCGCAGGGAGGGATTTTGCATAGCCTGGGACTTTTTCACAGAGGACATTTTGACCTGAAAAAGTCTGGTTGTACCTGATAAAATGACTGGACTCTCTGAAACACTTGAACCCTGCACCACTTTACATAACCCATTCATATACCTGAAAGCATAAATGCATGTACACACACACTTAAAGAATGTACTCTTATGACTGGTATGTTGTACTTGATAAACTCACAAGTAAATATTTTTGTTGAAAATAAGAAACCTGCTGGAAAAACAGTTTTCATAAGGCACTCACATTATCAGTTGAAATGTCAGAACTACCTGAGTGTAAAAAATTTACACACTCAGTTTTCCATCCTCACATTTTGAGTACCCCCCACTGAGAGCTCTCAACCTCCAATCCTGCTTCTAAAGGCTGAAGTGGTGAACTGGGAAGAGTGATATTCAAATCAAAGCTGCCTGAGCGTAATATGGAAATGAGATCGAGCCATTGACAGGAATTCATAACCAGGCTGACGTATCACACACTCGCTGATATCCAGCAAATCTTCCAGCATGTGAACACACGGATAATGGATGAATAGGAATAGTTAATCAAATATAACAATATGCCTCCAGTGAATGCATGTGTTGACATAAATGTGTGGGAAACAACGGCGTGCCTTGCTCTTCTTTTTAAACATTCAGGCATTGTGGATTCTCACCATAACGATGTAAAAGCAATCCGATCACCTTCCCAATGTAAACATCAAGACACACTTTGATTATCAAGGTTTTTGTAGATGACTAATGAGACATTTTGGCGTGCAAAGGTGGGGGTTTGCTCCAAACACAGCAGTACGATGTGTGGTCTGAACACAACAAAAGGCTACAGCGTTTATACCTATTTCTACATGACCACACTTGAAGATGGGTGAAATCCTGCTGCCACAGAGACGGGCATGAAACAATACTTACTCGCATGTGGGACGCACTGCAAACACTTTCAGTGTTTACAAGAAGGCATTTATAGTGATGCACTCCGCGGCCTATCCTGTGATTTAATATCATGATTATTAGCTCCAACTCAACTGAGGATGTTAAACTTCTTGGTAGCTAAGAAAGAAAGGTCTTATAAATTAAGACAAATGTGTTCTGATGATTTTTTTAGATGCAAGTGCTGACCATTGGGCAAAACAAAAGAATTCTGAAAGTGGTAAGACGGCTCTAGAAAACAAGCAAACAAAAATGTTTTGATCTTTCGACAAACATTTTGATTTTTCTTTGTGTTTAACTGGCAATCTTGCAGTTGCAGTTTGATAGTTTGTATTGCATCACTTCCTGTTAGTATAAAATAGCAAACTCTGTTGAATTCTTTTATACTAACTGCAAAAACACTCTACTATAAGACCAGTACGTACTATAAAGATTAATACTAGTACTGCGATAAAATATACAGTGGAACTTTGACACAAATAGTGGGCTCCCGAGTGGCGCTCTTGTGCACTCCTGACATGCTCAGCCCATCTAACCTGTTAATTCTCAAGTGTGATGCCTGCACGGGCAAGGACTTCAGTATCAGGAATCTCATCTTGACATCGTTTTGAGTCTGTAGACACACATCAGCAGTCACTTGTTAGCTTGCAGGGACATGTCTGCAAGCTTGCATGAGAAAAGTAATTTGAAGAGTGTCTTTTTTTACTTTTGGCCTTATGGTACTATATTTCCCTAGAAATTTGTACTCAATGTAGCCTTGGCTATTCTGTGATTCCATGTCACTGTTCACTTGCCTGGAAAGCGTACCAGCAACACAGTGAAGACAATCTTCAGTGCTGCTGAAACATTCACCTGACTGTTATGTCCAGTGGCTTCATGGAGGGTTTTCCTTGAGCAGGATGGTACATAACATCAGGCATTAGCAGGACTCAAAGGGTGAATTTCTTATCGTTATTGCCCATTGTGAAAATAAGTCTCTCACTGAAGCCTGGCACATTTAAGTTCATTCAGGGAAACCATTCAACAGTGAAACTGTGCAGCAGACTGTAGAATAAGACTCTTTAGAGGGAAATGCCACTTGAAATGTGTGCGAATCTTCGAGGAGAAAAAGAGAGACGGAGAGAGACTGATTGACAGAGAAAGAGAAAGGTATACAAAGGTTTTGTTTGAAGACTGAATGTGCTGTCTGAGGTGCTTGCATCGCTCAGTGCTCCAAGGACCCAGAGGCCAGGGTCATGCATCGCTAGATAAAGAGGGTCATGTGTAGTTGAAGTTAACCCTGAGGTGAAATGGTCCAGATGGACTGCCCCAAAATTCCTCTTTCCTTTTGTGCACCAATTAGCTAGCATTAACACTTCAGTGCCCACCCTAAAGACATGTCTGGTGGAGGTTTATAGAGCTTCTGTCCACACTGATTGCATCTAGACTTCTACTCAGCAAAGTTAATGTGCTTTCTCCTATGGCCAACAGTTGGGCTGCCCCTAAAGACTTTGATTGTCAAATGACATGTCAATCCTGCTTAATTGTTGAGGCAAATACACGTCTGAAACTCTTGAAAAATGATCCTCACACATTCCACAGCCCACGGTGACATCTTCAAATTGGGTTTTGGACTGTAGGTCAAACACAACAAGCAAAGTTGTTCTGTTTCCATTGATAGGAATCAGAGAAAAAGTGCTTACAACTAAGAAGCTGGAACCAGCAAATGTTTGGCCTTTTAAGTTGATAAATCACTTGAACGATTAGTTGATCAGTCGTTTGAATTACTGATTAATCAACTAATCTTTACAGCCCTTCTCAACAGACACCTGTAGTCACAATGATGACAGCAGGATCTCTATTTATGGTACATCAACATTCTGCAACTTTGGAAATCCATCGTAGATGTAGGGCTTGTTGGAGTGTTTATATTGCAGATATATGTGAGCAAACCCTGGCTCTGTGTCCAGATAGACATTAAAGCAATTCTGACTGCTTTAGCAGTATACCATGATCTACAGACTATTATATCTACAATATATCTACAACATAATTGACCTCACAAATTTTATCACAGTGATAATTCACAGCTCTGCGTGTTATGATCAGGGAATGTGACAGAATGGACACAAAATAGCTGTCAAGAGGACCCAGCCACCATGGAAGGTCACCAGGTGGACGGAAATGACCCAGAATGGCTGCAGCCTGTAATCAACTGTATTAATTCTGTGTTAGCTGTTACCAGAGAAAACACGTCTGTCCAAAGTGAGTTATTGATTTCATAAGACGGCCACTGAAGCCAGTGTTGAAGCTCAGCAGCAACAAGCTGCAGGTCCTGTGACTGAGACGAGCTTTCGTCTAGAAGAAAGGGACCTGAGCAGAAGTGTGAAACCTTTCAACGATTCTCAATCCCCTAATGCTCCAAGGAAATCCAATTTCACATGGCCATAATTGAAATTTATTTTGTCACCACAATGGCTAGTTGACATCATTTATTGAGCTCTGTCTTCTCAGTGCCGGGGGATATGCCTCACACTTCTACGGTGTTGAAGCTGTAATTTGTGTTAATAAATGTTAAAAATGAAAAAAAAGACATAATTTTAACATTTTATCATGAAATTGCAGATTAATTATTCAGATTGCAAACGGTGTACTTTAGACTAGAAGGTATCTGCAGCCATGATAGAATAATTGCTGTGTTGTAAGACGCAATGCAAATATCTTTATTTATCAAATCAACACCTAACTTGTTCAGTTTTCTCATTCATTTGTTGCTGTATAAACCACTGGCATACACAAGTTCAAACCCCAGTCTAATGCAGCCATCACAGTCTATCTCAATAAATCAACATTAACATTTCTGCCGCTGCCTCCATTCTCCACAGATCCCAGAGTGTGATGTAGAGTCAGCCACAGGATCGCCCTTCATAGCTCTCAGCCATGCTAGGAACACACAGCAAGAGGAGGTCCATTACCTCTACTGCCTCCCCTTCCCCTCCTCCGCTCCCCCTTCACAAAGCTCAGATACGGGCGAGCAGAAATAACACGGAAATCCCAACAAGCGTTCCGCCTTGCTGAAACCAAACCCAGACTCACAGGGCTGCGTTTGACTAATGCTGCAGATTAAAAAGTGAATGAATCCTATTCGGAGCGCATGGTGGTTAAGCAAAAGCGATCAATCAAATTAGGGGTGAGATGCTTTTCAGAGTGGCTATTACATATTCTAATATGGCTATTTCCAATCAGTAATTGGATGTTAGTTTGTTAGCAAGCATAGCATTAGGGAAAGGACTTATGAGGGCAATCTTATTTGTGTGTATGTATGTGTATCATCCAGCTTATTAAAATTGTTTAGACCTTGTTATCCTCACAACCGCTTCTGCACGTTGCGATTTAAATTTCTGATTTTGTTTTCACCCCCGCCCTTGATTGGAGTTGTATTTTAAGGGTTTGACGACAGCGCCGGCTCAAAATGCTCCCTTTCCTTGGACTAATTGAGAGTTACTGCTACTGTGTGCACCCAGTGAATCTACTGAAAGGCATGTGGGTACTTGACAGGTGGGCTCATAATGTCTGGCCCCTCAGGGGATAGAGAGACATGTGAAGTTGTTGCTGTAATTGCTCATGCAGCGAGGTGGCCTTCTCTTTTGTCTGCACAGGTCCATCAGAGACAGTGGGGGTCCTCCCTTCTTTGTCTGTGGTGATAACTTGCGGATGAAATCATTGCGTTTTTGTTTTTCAGGCCCTTATTCTATTCGTGGGGTTCGGAGCATTTGGATGTATGATGATGTTTTATATGTGATGCACTGCTTGTCTTTTTTTTTTAACATTTTTAATATCTTCCTGCCAAGGGACTGCAGATGTATATTAGCTATATAGCTAACTCTAGCTTAACTGTTGTAGTGTGCAAGACCCCTGTTAAATAGAATGATTAAAAGAAAAACAGAAGAAAATTCCTGCTTCCAGCAAACTTGTACTATCATGATTCTTAAAGACCTTTGCTAGAATTTAGAGTTGACCAGTTTCTTGTTCACATTCTGTGTCCTCGATGTCTTTCTGGAAGGAACAACATGAGATGTATATTATTTTGCTCATGCATTGGTGTATAGATATAGTTTCATTGTGAATAACAATGGCATCTTTCTGCATATGTTTGAAAGTCAGGTTGTTTGTTAGTGTGTGATTTATGTTTGTGTGAGTGACTATGTGTGTGTATGTAAGGTAATGTGTGCAGTGCTTCGGCTGTAACATCTGGCACTAGTGTGATTGGTGTGGTGAGCCCTCAGGCCTTTTCATAGGTGATAGATGACACCTATCACAACCTGTCAGCAGGGACCCAGCCAACAAACTAGCCAACCAACCAGAAGCCTGCCCTCCTTTATCTTCAACCCCAGTTTTTACTGCAGAGAAAGATGGAGAGATGGCGGGAGCAAAGAGAGTGACTCATTGCCTTTTATGAATATAAAAATGCATGCAACGCTGTGTTGCTTCACAGCATTAAGACCCAAACATTATATAAAAAATGTGCCTCATTTTTCAAATAGGATATCAGAGAATTATATGGATTAATAAACAAAAATAAAAAAATAAGTTGTATAGGAGCAAGAAATGCCACATTTGAGCTGTTTAGACAGTAGTTGCTTTTCAGCAGAGGATCCAGCTGTTTGCAAGCCTCCTGAAGCTGCTACATGTAAATTAACATCACAGTGAATGTGAATGAGGAATCCAGATAAAGAACATTCTTCTTCCTCCAGATGAGCCGTTTCTCTGGTGTCCAGGAACAGGTTGTGTTTTAACACAGTCAGAAAACCTGCCAAACAGCTTCTCTCTTGATTCTGTTGATTAGTTTGCATCCGTTGTTCTGTTTTCCATGCTTTATCTCTTTCATCACCATTATCAGAGACGCTAGTAGTGCAGGCCAGGAATATGACCGCCTTCTTGTCATCATTTGCCTCCTTATGATGTCACTTGCTGCCCAATATCTTTATTTGGAGAGTGATTATTATTGTGATTGAAGCTGGATTCATAGTTATAGTTACAGATACAGTCATATATAGTTATTCATAGTTATGCCACAGCTTTTAAAAAATGTAACTATGTTGGGGTTAAGGGGGCTGTAGAGATACCTTTTGGAACCCAGCGAAAGTGTTATTGGTCAGCTATAAGTGCTTGTGTTTTTTCCAACTCTGCAGTGCTCCAGTGATGTTACCAGACAAGATGAAGAAAGACTCACTAATCTGTGTGGAGATGGCTTTTCTTGATGTATGATACAAAAAGACAAACCTTTGGTTCGCTGGTGATTGCTGCTCTCTATCACAGTGAATGAAGGATTGTAAACACTATTAATCCACCTATTACTGATTGCACAGCAAGTCTCCAATTCGATTGTGAAAAAAGTGATGAGGTAAACGTTGCTTTGTCTCACTAAGTGAATGAAGAAATGTAAATACAATCACTTTGGTATATGTAATTAAAGGCACGGCTTGATAATGATACATTTACCAAGTGCTGCGTTGGTGCTCACAAGTGAATTCCAAATCTGAAAGATGAATCAGTTCATTTTTGGAGAAACATACAGTGGGATCGTCGTACACCATGATGTTGAAGTGTCATTTAGTTTAGTCTCTGCAGGTGACATACAGTATATACAAAGGGCAAAAGTGGACAATAGAACTCTTAACAGCAGCTGTAATGCATCACTTCACTCTCTGCTCTCATACTAAATTCTTCCTTATGACTTAATTGTTACTAACTACTTCAGGCAATATGCACTGGTTATATAGTTCCCATCAAATCACACTAATAAAGACATTAGAAACTATGCAATACATAAGTTACTATCCCTTCAAACATGCCCATCGTCATGGCAAACATCAGATCATCACATCTACGATCATCATCACAGTTTATACAGGTCTCGTTGGAAAAAGAAAATTAATTGAACATCGGAGGAACATCAGGATTTCTGAGGGAGTCGAAGTAACAGCCAACTGTTTACAAGTGAATGACAGAAGGACACTTTGGGGATGTTGTCTTCACAGTCTTTATAGCCCTCTCTCTTTCTCTCTGTCTGTCTCTCTCTTATTGGATACTTAATTTTATTATCTTATTAAAGCTACAAACACACAAACACACACACTCAGATACACAGTTAAGTACACGCGCACTGCCAAAGCTCACACATGTTAATGGATTAACCAGGGAGCCCTGGATGGGGTTTGACAAAGTGCCGGCTCAGGGCCGCAGTGGCTTTCCTTGTGCCTGATAATAATTGATGGATGACTGTGGTGCAGGACACTGACAGCCTGGTTGCCTGGCCTTTACCCTCTGCCAGCTCAACCCTTACATGTGTGAAATAGCCAATTACTCCAACGCCTATTGAAAGTAATAGGCTGATGAGCAAATGGCTACTGTGGGACATTGGGGAGCCTTGTAGAGGGAGGAAGAATATGATAAAGTTCTACCAGGAACAGCTGCCACTGCCTCGGCCGGATACTGCGCACGCAGGAGAGGAAAAGAGTCAGTTAGGGATTTTCTCCCTCTAACCATGGTATCCCCATTCTGTATTGACTTAAAGTTTATGATCCATGATACAATCATGTTATACAGGAGCTAATTTACAGAAATAAATCCTTCTTTTAGAGGCTGTTAAATGGATAATGGAAACAGCAGCAGTCATACATTCTCAGGGAAGCATTAAACACCATTTTGGCTGGGGAATGGAAAGTCATACGCTGCGTGGCGAGCTAACGCTAGCCAGCCATAGGATATTGACAGAACAATCCATCTTTATAAAAGACAGTGAACAATTCCAATCTATTTTCTGGAATCACATTATCAGAGGCAATATATGACTGCATCTAAATATATACAGGAGATGTATATATGAGGAGAGAGAGGGAGGGGGGAGGGGGATTGGGGGATCAGACGGGCTGTTCGTCTACAGTAAAGCATCCCAGATAGAAAGGCAAGCAGTCTCTCTTCATAATTGGACAGGTTATTTTTACACAATGCTGACGTCTTGGGCTGCTTGCTGACATGTGTAGCCATATTTCTCTCAAATATTCTCTCTAATTCTCTTTCACCGTCTCTCCACGCCACCTCCATCTCCCCTCCTCGTGTGCACTGTGCCCTCCCTCCATCCCCATCGCTTGCCCCCCCTCCATTCATCCTCACTCTCTCTCTCTTTGGTTCACTTTTACTCTCCCCATCTTCCCCTCAGTTCAACCTCATCTGTTGTTTTTCTTCCGCAGCATTTTTCATTCTCAGTCTTCTGTCTTTTCCGCCATTCACACAAAGTGTAATTGACTGATGTTTTGGAGCGTCTTAGTCTGAAAGTAGACACTGATTGGATGCGGCTTGTTCTCCATGTAACCAAAGCCATTTGCTTTGTGCTAATTCAATTCCAACTAGACTCCCACCCTAATATATTGATGCTTCAGTTGGAGGCAAAAGAAAATTGAATCCGGACATGGCTATAATCCAACTTTTTTTAAATTATTGTTTACTTGTCTTGCAATTTAACTCATTAATGGCAACATCTCAGCATGACAACCTTTCTGTTGTTTCTCTTCGTCTCATTATCTCACACTCCTTGATAAGACAGACTCAGATGCGCTTTCTACAAAATAAGCTTTTTAACTTCATTTCCCATGTGCACAACCTCCTGAAGGCATTTCAGGTCTAATCCAATCATGCCGATATGAGCTCTGTTACCTCCAATCAAGAGTTCAAACATGAAGCTCGCCTGCCCTTGGCTCATGTCTGACACATGGGTGTATCGGTCCCTCCCTTGCCTCACGCCAGCCAATGGTGATGGATGAGCTGTAATACTTCACTAAGATGGAGCAGGGTGGTTGGTGGGCCTGACTGTCAGGGCTCTTCTCTTCTGATGTATTGTCCTCTCCAAAAGTAATTGGAGTTTTTAAAGAAATTAGCTCATCACTCACAACATATGATGAAGAAAACAAATGAACTTAAGGGAAAGTAGTCAGGCTGGACAAAATGATATAAAATCAATATCATGATAAATTGTAAATATTCAAATTAATATTTATGATACATTTTGTATTCATCTGTATATACCCTTTCTCATATTGGTTTATTTTCTATATGTTTGTCTGGATTGATTACTGTGTGACCAGTTAAGCAGTATTAATTCTTGGAGGCAGATGAAGAATCTGTAAACGGGACACGCAGAGCGCCAACTGCCCAACAAGTGCAGAAGCTTGTTATCACATTAATTCACTAAAACACGTACGAGCCAAGCAAACCTGATAAAGCATTTAATAACAACTCTGGTATTTTTATGACTAGCAGATAAAAAAATTTTGGAATTTGTCATCGTTTCTGGTAGCCAAGAACAGGCAGCGAACAACTTCCAGTGGCTGTAATGTAATCCTTCAGGGCAATCGAGTCTGATTAAATCACATCAACTATTAGTGCTTGTTGGCTGAGATTGTTATTCGAAGTGTCTGATAAGATCCCTACAGAAACAGATCTCTGAGATCCTTTTAGTTGAACCAGAAATGGCTGTAAATTTACACTGGATTTGTTGGTCGACCACTGTCTCGATCAGTTAGTTGTTATTGTGTGACTTTGGTGTTTTAAAGGGTTAGTTTGGACAATATTTGTGTAACACACAATAGAACAAACTAACCAACCAATCGAGGCAGCAGTAGACCAGTCACTCCTGTGTTCAGAGAGGTAAAATGACTCTTCTTGGCATTTGAGTCTGGGTTTGAATAGCACAATACATTGTCTTTGTCTGGTTAAACTGAAAGGATCTTACAGGTCTATCTGTGTATGGATCCTTTCTGCTATGTTGTCAGACAGACTGTCAGCGGGGAAAAAACGGCACTTTTAGTGGACGTACTTTCGTTTGCCGTAATTCCCCTAAAGGATTATGCTGCTGCCAATATAGCTCGTTTACTGTCCGTGTCTCGCTGCCAGCGGAGATGATCTACTGGACCAATTCCAAACATTTTTGTTCCAACCAATCATTTCAGTCAGAGTAATCCATATCAACAACTGTGTCTAGCTCTTCCACTTATAATACACGCATTACACTCAGACATTTGACCCAAAAGTATTGATTACTCCAGTTTTAAAGATTCTGGACTTCTGGACCTGACTTTGGGCTGAATAGTTAGTAGAACACCTGGTTAGATTTCATCGGTTGGTGTAGCTCTCATTCACTTCAGCTTATTATTAGTAGTAATGATGATTACAGCAAATTTAGATTAGAGATTCACAATGTTGGTTGCAATCACGCCAGCTCCGTACTTTGTAGTATCAAGACTAATATGTGTAGTCTGATAGTTGCATAAATTAACATGTGCAGACAGTGCACTAGCCGAAGCATGATTTCACCAGAGAACTGTGTATTTTGATGGTTTGTAGGCCTCCGGGCAGTGCTGTGCTGTAACGCATATCTATTACTGATGGTGTGATTGACACAGGCAATGGGGCCTGGGATTGGAGATGGCTGTGTAGTATTGGTGTGAGCGAGAGTTGTGTTCCTTTCATTAGACAGAGCGGGGGAATGCCCTGTTGACCCTACACTGACCCTTCCAACACAATTACGAATCACAGGCCTGGCGCCGGTTATTGATGCCCATCACTGACATGAGCAGCTGCACAGAGTTACGGTCTCTCACTAATGTGAGCCACAGTTTGTCAGACTCACTGAACTATGGAAATACACATTAAAAAGGAAAACAACTGTACACATCCTGTGTGACTCATTGATTTGGATTCTGTTACTGAAAGAGTTTTGGAAAGGAAGATACATTTTATAACATTTAATATTCTTGTTGGGTATAAAATTCACTATTACTCACTATTATAAATTCAGATCAGAACATTGTTAAAAATGAAGACACTCACTAAATGTTTGAGGACAATAACATCAATATTAGAGTGATTAACAACTAATAATAGATAATGGATCATTTGTTTTTTAACAATAACACTTGTGATAGGGATCTCATAGATTTGGCTATTTATTATGTATTAACAAATTTGGCTGATAATCAATTTATGAGGATATAAAACAGAGGAAAGCAGCAAATAATCACATCTGAGAAGCTGAAATCAGTGAATGTTTGACATTTCTTCTTGATTAAAAACGACCTATTAATTGACAATTTTCAGTTCAGTTTCAGTTTTCTGTTGATGAGTAATTACTTAATCATTCCCTGACCTATTAATTGTGCTGTAATGGAACAAAATCAGAGGTGCCTTTGGGAATCGCAGTGTTAGAAAGGCACCAGAGGATACTGCAGCATGATTGGAACAAATACCTGAGAAATGGCAGAGGATTCTATAAAACAAGAAAAAAAAAGTGCTAGATCTTGCATCTCTGATATGAGCTTCTCTGTTTCTCTCTACCAGCTATAAATGTGTGTGTGTGAGTGTGTTGGAGTGCTGCTCAACTGTGCACTGCTGTTGTGTTTGTGATGTAATATCCTGGTCTGCGAATGTGGTGTAAGGGGAAAAAAAAACAACCTGCTGCTTTTGGTTATCTTCTCATTTTTCCCTCAGCAAGTTGGCAATAAGCCAACATTCAGCCTATCGATTTTCTCCACCTCCTCTTGTAAAATGAAACCTGAAATTGTTTCCCCCCCTTCCTCTCTCACTTTGCAGGTTGTAGCTCTCGACAAACTTTGCAGCCTGTGATTTATATAATGCTTCTCTTATTGAGCCGCGGGAGAGCAGAAGGTCTATTTTCACCACACACTCTTGTTTTTATATTGTTGTATCTTTGGCTTGGTGCCATTATACCTGCCTAGTTGCACGTTTGGCAGAGCCTCTGCATATCTTATGGCTCTTGATTCCAAATTGACCTGAGGAATCCCTATTGGGGTAATGGAGGGGAGGCCCCCGTTAACGAGCCTTTGTCCCTGCTCACTGATGGAGGGCGCACGGCTCTGGGAAAGTGGCCTATGTGATTAGTAAATTGTGGTTAATTAGGTAGATGGAAGGGTCACTGGTAGTGAAAAAGTCGAGGGAACCACTGAATGATGGGGGTGTCAGCTGATGCTAATAAAGGGAGAGTGCTCAGAATAGCATGCAGTCTGTAGCAGCCTTTAATAGATAGTCATTAAGGGCTATTAAAAATGACCAGACAAAGGCAAAACTGTGCGTAGCTGTCAGTTAATCCGCAGAACCTCTTCAGTCCGTGTAGTAAATGGTGAGGAGTGGGCTGATCTGTTAACTGTTCAGCGCCAATAAGAGGAGTCAATGAGGTGGACAACTAGATCTAATAATACTTAGGTGATATGTTGGAAATGTTGATGTGAGAAGAGGATTATGTGGCAGCACAGAACAATGTTGAGTTCATCTCTGACTGGCTCAGTTGTTCATGTTTCCATGGTCAGAGCATCAGTCTAATCCATCCAATCCAAAGGAGATCGTTAGGAGGTTATGTAGGAAGACGGGAGGCTGATGATATGGGTGGAGGAGAGGGAGAAGATGAATCACAAATATGATCCAAAGTGAAGCGATTAGATTCCTATCGAGGAGAGCATGCAGTGGATCTATCCCACTATCACACATCTGCCTCTTACTTGACTGTGATTTATGGTCCAGCAACATAGTCAGTCAGAAAAAAAATGATTTGCCAACTTGTTTATCTCTGAACAATGGAGAGCAGTGCGAGCAATTACATCTGACAGACCACCTTCTAGACAACTCAAGGAGACTCCTGGTGTGTCGTGCAATGTGTCCTGCTGTTTGAGGAGTTTGCCCGCCGCCTGGCTTGACTTGTAGCAGGTGTGTGAGCCGGCTCCCCGTGTTGGCCATGGCTGACCTCCCTGCACTAGGACTGGGCAATTAGTCCACAAAATGGCTGACTGTAAATCTCCTGCGGGAAGGGTTTGGCAGGGGCACCGTGAGGTGAGCTCCACAACGAGGAATTAAACACACAGTATTAGCTAACAGCAGTTTTATGATGTGAGGAGCAGAGCAGGGTGAGGGGGGGCAAGGATGCTCCTGTGCAGAATCAACGGGGGAGCTGTGTTGTGTACTGCTGTTGTGCTTTTCAAGATCAGGGTCTCTCTGTTGTGTATAGGAAATGTACCATATAATGAGGTTCATTATAAAAGACTGAACACAGAACTGGATGGAATTTGCTGAGCCAAGGGAAGTAAACACAGGTGAACAATGAGACAATACTGTGTGGTTCAACTAAATGCCTTTCAGTTTAATGTCAATGTGTTCATTTATTTTTTCACATTCTGACAGACTTAGTCTATGATAAACAATGGTTAGTTGCAGCCCTGAATGCTGCATGCTGATTATTTTCTTGATTCATTGATTTATCGTGTAGTTTATAAAATCTGAGAGAATAGTAAAAAATGCCTGTTGTGATTCAAGGATTCAAGGAACTTTATTGTCATACCAGCACATATTTACATATGAGATGGTACGAAATTTCGCTCTCAGGTCCTGCTTTAAGCCACAATAAATATATAAAATAGTCCTATACAAAAAAGAAGTACTTAAAAGAAGAGCAGCGTAAACATCTAAGAAACACAAAATATAACAACTAACTAACATAATAAAACAAGCAGCCGAATGTAACTAAGCTAAATAAATGCAATACTTTTGCATGTGCAAAGATGTAATTGCGCACAGCTCTAGGAGATGTCCAGGAGGGCCCAAACATCAAAGACGTTCAATGATTCAAAACCAAGGAAAATGGCAAGTTCTCACATTTGAGAAACTATTAACTGGGATTGTTGAAAAAAACGAATACTCAATTATCATTATGTTGATAAAACTTCTGCCAATTAAACCCATACTCTCACTCTTACCAATCTCTGAGGATTTCTGTGACTGTTAGCATTTTTCCAACTGTCTTTTTGGGCTCATCACCTTCTCATATTACATTCAGGGACACCATACTTCTTGCCTACTTGACAGATGAGTCTGTCTTGTTCTCTGCTCATCTTTTACTGCTGTAAGATGCCAGTAGAACCTTTACACTCATCATACGTTTATTTCTTCGGTGAGACTTTTGTACTTTTGGGCTGACTAACTTTAGCAGAGACAGGGTGGTTGGACATCTCCTAACCTAACAATTCATGCTGTAATACAACACTATATTAGTAAGGTGGGCTGCCTGTGCTCTCTCCATTGGCCTGAAATTCAAATGATGCAACAATCATCAATATGCTGCATATACATAGCAGTAATGCAATAATGTAATGGGCATATGTAGGAACAATATATTTCCACTGGAACACTTTTATGTATTAGTGTGATTTGGTAGCATATGTTCCCTCTCGCCTGCCTTGACTTGGGGAAAAAAATGCATCATGTCCCCTGAGAAAAGAATCTTATGTTCTCCCAGTTTATCCAGTGGGCAAAATCTAGATGGTGGTGATTTCTGAGGACTAAAGGGTTTGCTGTGAGTTGCTCATTTTGGAGGGGTTAGAGAGGATGGGGAGCCCTCTGACAGATAGTGTTGCCTCTTTCCTCATAACCATTGGCTGATTTGTGAATATTGTTCCCCTTTGGTTTAATCTGCTGTGTGCTGTGAGGCGAAAACTATTCCCAGAAGGCTGCCGGAGGGGGTTGTTAATTTATCTCCTGTGTATTAACTGTGTCTTGTCAGGAGAGCGCACCCCAACCTTCTCTTCACCAAAGCAAACTGGGGAAAGGCTGACCTGTGTTGACCCAAAACCTTGAAATGGACTCTGTTAAACGATGAGCTGGCCCATCTGAGGGCACGTTTGAGCTTTTTATGATTGGCCCTCCCACATTCTACAGCCCTGACAGACATTTATCCACGGATACACAGTCAGTTACCCCCTTGTGTGTTGCTGTAGGCCGATACTGATGGGGTCGCCCTTGTAGATTCAATACTGAAATATCTGATCACAATATACCGGGCTGATTCCTCGAGGACGTACCACTGGAGGCTGTGAAGCCCTGTGATGCCTCAGTTCAGGGTCACAGCAGATGCGTTGTACCACATGAGGGTGAGGATGGCCGCAGCTATTCGAGGTCCATCAAGCATAACAACAGACAAATCAATAAAACACCACATCCATTACGTATAATCTCATTAGATAGCTGCTGCAAAGAAATACAGTCTTATATGATTATGCAGTAGTTTTTGTCCACGGTGTAGATTTAGAGCTCTGATTTTATTGCTTGTTGACGATGGCTCATCTGCTCTGATCAATGTTTTTGTGTCTGCGAAATATTTAATGTCTCAGTTTTTCTACCAAATGTGTACCTACAAATATTTCCCAAGGATTTCAAATTTCGTTTCAATGTGAAACTTTCCTGAAGTGGCTAAAAGTCCAAATGCATCACTCAGAGTTCTCACAGCAGAGGAATCAAATAATGAAAACCTCTGCGAACAGACTTTTAAGACAAATCTCTGCAGAACAGTTCTTTGTCATAAGCTCTGTCAAACAGCCAGGGTTGCCATGGTGATACGACCAGGTTCAGGAAACCCATCACGGAGAAATGCCTGTGGACCCCAACACTTTATCATCTGACATTCAATAATTTTGTGTTGATTATAACTGGAAAATCAATGGCTATGCTTTGGGATGCAGAGTGCTGGACAGATGGACAGCGACGGTGAGGTGCCAGCCCTGTTTATTTGTTTGTTTCTGTGTTCTGCATCCAACAGGGGCATTTATATTTTACTTGATAACATCCATTATCAGGTGCAGTTGAGGACACTGCCAATGCAAGTTTAAACTAACACAATCTAATTTGGTGTTTTTAACAGTATTTAAATGTGAGAAGTAGCTGTCAAGTTTGAATTTTATATTCTGATTGTGAGTCTCATAAACATGTAAAATATTTACCTCATTTTGGTATTTTCTGATCATGATAAAGTCCTTGTAGACTTATACATTTGCAGACATTACTCTTTGTTCTGTCAGAAACAACAGAGGGGGAAACAATCAGACATTTCAATGGTGTGTGAGATGCTCTTTTCCTTGTGGACACCCTCTGAAAAAAATGCATAACTATGGACCAAAGATTTTTGATCAGATTGTCAGTCTCCTCAGAAATGAATTACGAGTTTGTTCAAAGCACAAAAGCGTGTGTGAGTTCTTCAGATCTCATCATTAAATAATAAAATGATGGGTCAGTCCAGCACTTTCCCTCAACTATTTTTTGATTAAATGATCACATATTTAGAGTCTAAAATGTGAAAAAGACCTAAGATGGGTATTGGCAATGAAAGAAAGCATTATCTGATTATCATATTTTTAATTTCTGTCTACTGACCAGTCGTTTTAGCACTAGGTTGTTTTCTTTAGGTGAAATCCTGATCTTATAAAAATAAACATGACAAAAACAAATGAAAGGTGAACCTTTTAACAACTGAGCAGAAAACACTTATTAACATTGAATCTCATCAGAAGTGAAGACAAATAATTTGCATAAACTAAATCCCCATTACCATTTTTATAATAATGTGCTGTGTGCTGATGTGAACTCTCTGGTTGTGATGAATTTTTTCTAAGTATAAAAAAGAAAAAAGGATCTTTGAGCCCTGGAATAGGAAGGGGATTAGGACACTTAGAAATACAATAAAAGTCTTCTATTAGAAAATCAAAGATGCAAAAGTTAAAACATGTGCCCTAATTCCTGTACAGCCCAGAACCCTGAAGTTAACTCCAAAAATGGCAACAAGGGGATGAGGTTTCAAAGAGAAATTTAAATTATTTTACGGGTTTTTTTTAACGTTATGCACGGTTTAACCAGAAGATTTGACTCTTTCCTTCATTCCTTATTTGCTTTACACTCAAGGTAATAAGTGCACACTCACGTTATCCAGATGTTTTATGTATGAAAAGAGCTTGTGAGATAACAGCACATGTAATTAAACATGGTTTTATGAAGTGCCAAATGGATGCAAAGACAGCAGACTCTATTGTGCCACAGGACATGAAGCTGTATTTGTTGTAGGCAACATTGAAACGTCACCCGTCCAACGCTATCTGATCTGGTCCCTTAAATTGGAGTGCCAACACACCAGCATGCAGCACAGCATGTTAAATCACACACATCTCCCTCTCCCTCTCTTTCCCTTTGGTTGTCGTCTGCTCTTGTTTTCTTATCAGGGGGACAGAAAATAAGATTCCTGCCCCCTGGGTATCATCATAATTCCAGACTAATCTATGTGCTGAAAAGCAAGCGTGTGATCCATCTGCAGGTCTGTTATTACCATTGGATCTGCAGCCATTCCCATTCTGGAGCACTGCAGTTTAGGGGAAGGTTTTAAGCTGATCCTCGGGTGCACCGATGACTTTCTCTCACCGGCACACCAAGGAATAGCAGTCACCAAAAAAAAACAGCATATAGAAAATGGAGGTGCACCCGCCAAGCCTGCTGAGGCGCTTAGAGGAGCAAAATGAACAAGCCCATCACAACACAAATTATAGAGTACATGAAGGGTGCTGGTGGAAGCTCGCTGTTGGATCAATGTAGGGTAAACACAAATTACTCTACCGCTGCTGCCAAAGTCTGACTAAATTAAGATGTACTTTGTTTGTTTGTCCAACTTTTCCACATCGTATTATTTTTGCCTCGCTGTTTTGGAGCAATCTGTAAAATTACATCAGTGGATTTTTGCAAACTTTAATATCAAGGTCATATTACCAAGACACACAGCAGATTGTGCTATTACTTCGTAAAACTACAGACTGAAAATAAAATGAAAGTTCAGCTGAAAATGTCTGCATCAATTTTCTTTTTATTAAATCTTTTCCATCAACGTGTAACACATGATTTAATGTTTCTGCCACAAGCCAACAAAACACTCATTTATTACTCAGATGCATATTTTGTTTTCTTCACTTTGTCAAACTGAAAATGTGGCTGAAATCAGACATACTTGGGAGGGACACATGAAAGTCAATGTCTCAGTGACCTGCAGAGTCCAGAATCCATTTACACTCCCCACACCTCATCAGTTGTCTGGTTGTATTCATGCAAAAGCTGCATTAATAGTAGTGGAAAAAGCTGGAAACAAAACGTTTACTCATCTAGCAGGCATTGAACAACCGTAGCATTCATTTGGAGCTGACAAATTTAAGTCCAATAGTCACTTTTCTTTTTGCTCTATTTTGGTCTCCACCACCTATATAAAAAATGTGTGGTTGGATGGTGACTGTCTTTATTAGCTGCTTGCTAACTTGCCTGTCTGATGTGTGGTGCTGGTGTTCAGTGGGTTTATCACAGCTTTTTCAGCAGAAACAGCTGCTTGTTCTGAGGCTGGCAACAGGATTTATAGTAGTTTGTCTGGAAACCAAAGGTGATAGCTAAAAGGTGCTAAGAAAATCATTCTGGATATACATGGAGCTGTGATGAGCAATGTGATTCATTGTCGATCGAGTGCTCAGATACATGCTTGAAAATGTATGTCTATCCTTAATGAAATATGTTCATGTTATATTGTCAGGAATTGGGAAAGCAGATTTGTCAACCAGCTGCTGAATGTGCTTTACTGTGTGTGATTTTGTCTCAACGTGACATTAGGAAAGAACATGAGGACGAGCGGTATTGTGTCCTTGAAATTAGATGACCTGTTGGCGACATTGTCACAAAAGGCCTTGCATGGGACAAGAAAAGAGATTGCAGTTCTGTTTATGCTAGAATCAGCATTAGACTTGAATAGACGGAGCAGAACAGGTTGGTATGGAGTCTAACCCGTTTGCCCTCTGAGCTGATTGTCTCTATAGATCTGCTTTCTCTCTTCAAGAGCACAAAACTCTCATCCACAATCAAAGGTGTATTGACTGTGTATTGACGAGCACTCAGCCAGCAGTAGGCAGAGTACGAAATCAATGACATGCCTGTTGTACATGTTTGCTGCTTGTTGTCAGTAAGAATTGCCACCTTGAGCTTCCGTGACGCTACAAAAATTGATTAGCCCTCTTAACTTGCTCTTTAACATGCAGATTTTAAAAATTAAAGCATGAAAACTCGAAAATACGTAGTTATATCTGGATCAGTAATATCTGGATCAACCAGTTTTTGGAATTTACTGTGTATATATACAGAAAAGCCAGTAAATTGACTTTAATGCAAATCTGTATCACTTCGATTATGGTTATTCAGCGTGATGGAAGAATGGTTGCTCTGTTCTGAGGGCCAAGATGAAAAATACCTGCTGCTCCACACGTGCTCCCCTTGAATGTGGAGACACAAGATTAGATTTTCTATCTCTGAATCCTCAAAACACCTAGGAACTATGAATGTATCAAGGTGTGTCCTTGAACATAATATTTATTGTAGTTCTTTATTTCTTTTGTGATTCACTGTCATCTTAGATCAGGTGGCTTTGTAATCTTTTTTTCTACACCTACTCAGCTCAGGATCTCAGAATCAAGTTTATTGCCAAGAAAGTTGTCCTATGCAGTATAAGCAATAGCTTTGGTATAGTCATGCATAGCAATAAACAGAGAGAAAATAAGTAAGTAGAAGTAAAAACAAGCACTTGCAAAAGTAATATAAATATTAATTGAATTATCAGGAATACAGAGTAAGAATAGATAATATTAGAAATATGTGCAATTTATGTTTTTAATATTGAATTTGCAAAATATTGAACAGGGATTGTGCAAAAGTATGAAATATAGAGAATATGTTCACTGTTCATTGATGAAAAGATGTGCATTAATGTAAAGCACATCTCTTTGTGCTTGTCACGGTACATTACATAATATAATAAAAAGGGTGGAGCCCATCATACAGATGGATTGTATCTGGTCACAAATGTCATTGAACACTTTCAGGCAAGAGGAGGACGCAGACTGATGGACCTCTAATGTGTCTGTTAAATCTACAGATATGCATCACAGCTAAGCTATATTTATGTCTGAAATGGTGACTTTTCATCAGAGGGTGGCAGGGGAAACTTTAACAACCATCAAAGCTAAATATAATAGAGGAAACATTTTCATGTTTTTTTTTCTCCCAGAGCTGCAGGGAGGCAGGTGCAGCAGTGGTGCAGGATGTCCTGAGGGTGTCCTGCTACACGGGTGGTGTGGGGTCACGGTATCATGTGGTTGTGAGTGTTTTCATGGCAGCTGTGCAGGGCACACACACTGCAGCCTGGGGGAGAATGAATATGAAAGCAGACAGAAACATGCAGCAAGAGTGGGTAGCGCCAAACGTCTTGTCTTTCATTCCACTCTTCTCCTGCAGCTTAACACGTCAAACTGAATGTTTCCTCTCTGAAAAGGTCTCCGCTCTTACATGTGTTAAACTGATATAGTGTTTATTGCTCACATGTTAGGCATTGCTGACATCTTGGCAGCCATACTTCAAGTTTCTCCCAGCATAAGTTCTGGTTAAGGTTGAGTGATGTGGATAAAATCTTTTATGATGGTATGTGTAATTGTATTATAAATATGTATCTTCTGGAAATTTCAATTAAAGGGGCAGTTCCAATTTTACGCAACAATTTAAGTACTTGTCAGCCTGTGAAAATGGTTGTATTGTATAATGTATTCTGTGACTCTGGAGGCTATCTGAGCTTGGGCTTGGGCGACAAATTTATAACAGAAAGCCTATGCTACAAAGGTGGTATGCAGTTTGACAGACACATGCATTAACCAGCCAGGGAGGGTCTAATGAAAAGATGTTATTATTGCATTACGGTGCTTCAAGGTCATGCATGCGCATCCCTGATAGCAGGTGTGTAGGAAAAAAGGCAAAAGCTCTCAGCATTAAAAAATCTACATATTGTAACTGACATTATGTGTACTTATTGAATAATTGATTGGCTCAATTTGGGATTCTCACCTGGATTAACTTAGGTGAAGTCCATATATGGATCTTTTTGCTCATACATTGAATATTTCCTATTACAGGTGTGATGGCGAAATGTCCTTATTGTATTTAAGAAATTGTCTTTTGGGGGCATCTATTCAGTAACGCCTTTGTCGCTTTACCGTAGAGACAAAAAAGTGAGTCAGCCTATAGTGCTTTAATTAAATCATTCTTTTTTAAATCTGTTGTGAGCCACTCTACTTTATGGAGTATAATATCAAATTACCGGATGAAACAGCTATTTAGGAGGTTCACATGGATCAGAAAGTGAAAAACCAAACCCCTTTATCACACTGATGTAAAAATCCTCTAAATCCAATGTTACCATTAAACAGTCCTGCTTATTTCTTTGAAACATTGCCTGAAATGCCTTAATACCACGAGAGACATTAAAAGAGTAGTTACCACACACATGAACTGTGTTGTCTCATACTGTTGACTAATTTCTATAATGCAGTACTGTCATGTCGCTCAGCCCTAATCCAATCACAGATATTTCACCTAGACACAGTCACAATCTTTGGTCTGATATTGTAGGGATAGGCAGCGCTCATAGTTGCACCTCTCAGACTTGTATTTCATCTTGATCGCACAGGCATTTTCATTCTAATCCTTTGCTCTTTTCCCCCGACTAAACTGAATACTTGGCATATGTCACTTCTTTAGCAGTTTCACCATGAAAACCTGGGGCTTCCTGTCTGATGTGCTCTTTATTTCATCTCCATGCAGACGAGGGGGGTATCAGGGTTAACCTGATTTCATGTAGGACGTCTGTGTTGCGTGGTGTGTGCACAGTGTGTCGTGTGCTGCTTTGTATCTAAGTGTAGGGAGAACTCCTCCGAGGTGGTGTGATGTCTCAGGGAAGAGGCTCATTAGCAGCTAAACGAACGTGAATTTCATGAGAATGTCAAGCAAACTAAGCTTTGTTAGAATTTACCTCTTACATGTCACCATTAATTTAGCAGGGAGAGCATGAAAAATGTCTACATTACTGATACCTCAGCAAGGTAGATTCATAATTAGTAGTATTGTTAGTGAAACATGCTAACCACAGGGTCAAATAACTGGGTAATTCAAAGTTAATCTGTGTAATTAGCATGGTTTGAAAATAAAGCCACGGACACCTTGTGTGGGCTAAAATATGAGTTTAAATTGCTTTTCAGGCTATGAATTAGGTGGCCATTATGTTGATTGCTTGAAGAGCAACATTGCATGTGTTATCATGCCTATAATGTGCTATTTTTTTTTTATCCATCGTCATGTTCCCACGTGAATTAAAAATTCAAGCCTTTTTAATAATTTATTGGCATCGACAAGGATGTTTTGGTTGGCTTCCCACAGTCTGGCCACGCTGGCTTTGAAGCACCCACCTGTGCATTTGAGTGTGCGCGCTGGACAGACTCCCGTCAAAGCTGTCATCGGAGGAGCAGGCTGTGACGATGATTCATTCATAAAAGGGCCTCATGTAATTACTCCCAAATCAGGTCACATGGATACCCAGGAGGAGCGGCTGCTTTACAGCGGCAGTGGGCGATCAGATCTGAGCCACGCGTCACATCACAAACCACTCTCAGATCCCCACGGCTGTCCATTCACGTGAACAGGATTTCAATCTTCAGTGCTCACACCAAAGGGATTTTCACCCACCTGGTGTGTCAGAGCTGACCTAATAAACCTGTTTATGTATTGAACACTGCAGGGACACACACAGGATATTCCTGACAGACATTTCCATTGACAAGTAATCATAGCAATAACTGCTTCTCATTAAATCTCCAGCTCTTTCAAGATGCTCTCTTGTTTGTTGTTTACGTTTTCCATAAGCTTATTGGAATACACTTCTACTCTCCTACTAGCCTGCGATGATCCCCACTTTTCTGTCCAGGACTTTTGATAATACTGTGAAATATGAGCCTCATCATATCAGATGATGAGCGTCTTCTTTCATCTAAGCTGCTGCCCAGAGCTTCCCTGACAATAGCAGTGATTGGCAGCTACAATCGTCTTGACAAGTTGCTGCCAGAATGAAAATAAAAAACTACTCCCCATGTTTAAGGTACTCTAAAAGTCATTCAGATGGGATGCATGCCAGACTGTTGATCCAGATGCAGTGGAATATTAAATTGATTCAACTTTTGTGCTGTGGTGAGTGGCTGTTGCTGAGTGGCAGTATTTATCCCAGGACAAGAAATCGATATGAATACAGTTTCTGTGTACAGATTGTGATTTCATATTCCACACTGGCAGCATTCTGATCAGTTGTGTTTTTCTTGCTCATTTTGTTGTTGTATGTGTGTATATATTTATATAGTGACTAGACAGACAGAGAAAATGATGGCTGTGTGAGCATTAGGCAGGCATGCGTAAGGGCACTAGGGTTTACAACTCGGCCATGTACCTACATTACACACTTGGCTGAAGGTTATACCTCCAGGTTTAAGGTGAGCTCAAATATCAGTTTGTCAGAAATGCAATTGAAGAAACCTCAAAATACACCCATCACGGTGAGGACAAATCGGTTCTCCATGCCCAGCGATGTGAGGCCCATTAACTGAGAGAATGAACACGATTGAGGGCCTGTTTCTACCCGAGCAGGAAAAGGGCAGAGCGGTTGATAAACGACCACTGGACAGGAGGAAAAGGACAGCGGGGAAGTCAAAAGGACAGAAGAAGGAGACAGAATCACTGGTTGTCAGTATGAAGTACAGACTTCGTACACAATAACTACTTTCATTTTCCATACAAATGTTCAGCTGTACATTTTATTGCGTGGGTTCCTTATAACCCTGATCATAACTTCTACATAAAAAGTCTACCAGGGATAGGTGAAGAGACAGTTTATATATCCAGGACAGCTTCACCTTGTCAGAAAGAAAATGCTTTTACTAAATAAATCTATAATGTGTCAATCTTGCCCTCAGGGCACATTGGAAATGCAGTCTCAGGTAAATTCACCCTGTCACGATGTAAAACCCACAGCCATAAAGCACCTAAGGCAAGCTTTTATCAGTCTTAAATGCACTCTTCAAAGCATCTTTCACTCTGCATGTCCCATCGAGAGGTGTCGTTTGACCGCAGGCAGAGGCTACTGTATCAGTCTTGTTCACACAGATGATGAGAGAGACCATTTCGGTGACCGATGAGCATCTTAACCTTTATGGGTCAGTGAATGCAACACTGTAGAGTGATGGTCATCCAGACCTAAACCCTGAGTACACTTCTCCTCATGTACTAATACTGGATACTGTCAGCATATTCTCTAATATTTCTCTCTCCGAGCGGGGAGGATGTTGTATTCCACCCTTGATGGTTTTACATTTTCCATCTGTGCTATAGACAACTAGGCAGGCAGCCCTCCTCACTCACAAGCACTTCATAGCTTTCAGTCCTCGATATACAATTTCAGAAGACTGCCTCTGACTCACATTTTCTTCACATTGCATTGTACCGCAAGCATACATACACCTCTGTTCATCAAATGCTATATTATATCCCCACTACTCAGTCTCCCAACAAGACCCTTTGATGTCAAATTGACACTTTAGTGAACAGCACTTCATGGATTTGATATTGCCTGGCAACTGCAGAAATCCTGCTCCTTGTGGCTTCTTCAGGATGAGGAGCGGATGGTAGCGAGGACTGTTTGGGTGGCGGAGATGAAGAGGGCGGATGGTGGATGGTATTAACCATAATGGTGCTGTATGATGTAGGCTTCTGTTTGGCTTGCCTCCAGGCAGTGGAGCAAAATTAAAGCCCAGAAAATCGGATTATGGATTCCCTGGGGGTGGGATGCCCAGTAGCCAACTGATGAGCGCTCATCTACTCTTAGTTGTATTTTGCACAGCAAGCCCCACAGTTGGCTTGGAGGCCAATTTGTTAACAATTATTGCTCGTTAGTGTGGCTTCCTGCTAGCGAAAGGGGATTCCATGGTGGAGACAATAGCCAAAGTCTACTGTCTTGCAATTATTGCAGTTTGAGGGAAGGCAGTGGTTGACATATTGTCTCTGAAGTCTCTGGCTTTGCTGATTGCCAATTTGCTGTGAGCATCCCTGTTATCAATAACACCTGTGGTGCCTGAGTCAGAAATGTGCAGTAATTTATTTTTCCTTTTTCCCAGTCCTCATCCTTGGCTGTCTGTTTCAATTCACATTTCACCTATAAGATATTTGGGCACTGCAACATTTAACTGTAACTGTATGTGCTCCTGAAATACTGTAAATTTTATTATGATGATGGAGTAAAAATTGTTAAAATGTTGAATCTCTCATCTCTTTATTATAAGAAGGGCTGCAATTAACTAATATTTTCATTAATCTGCAGATTACTTTCTAAATCAATTAATTGCATGGTCATAAAATGTCAAAAAAAAAAAGTCCATCTCAATATTAGACTTAGAATATCTTACCACATACGACGTAGAAAAGCAGCAAAATTGGAGAACAGTAGACGTTTTGCATTAAAATACACATTACAAAAATATCAAATTGGTTACAGTCGACTAATTGATTAATCAAGTATTCATTTCAGCTCTAATTACAGGAATTAAATGAGAAAATAAAATAAAGGTTGCAAATAAATGCCAAAGGTGAAATTCAAAAGTCCAAAAGATATTCCTTAAATAGTGATATAAAATGAAGAGAAGCAGAAAGTAGCAGTTTTGCTTGTTAAATGGTGTAAGAAATTGATTAAGATTATTCTTGTGATCAATTAATTAATTAAATATATTAAGTGTTTATTAAAAATAATTCATTCATTTCCATACTAACCATATAGCCATGATGTGCTGTAATAGTATTCACCAGCTCAAGCTCTCCTAAACCAATGTGTTTCCTAATTTCCTTCAGAAATACATTTCTTGTAGCCAAACATCCTCCACTCGTGAAGCAGATAAACAGTCAATGAATGGCGTCAGATGCAGGTGAGTTACCCATAAGCCTTAGAAAGCCTCCACTGCCCACAGTGTGTGTTGTCTTGGCACAGTCAGCCCTGCCCAAGCTCCCAACAGGAGCTCCTCACACAAAGGAGCTTATTGTGTAACTGTGCCTCAGTTTTAATGAACCAGTGCTCCTGCTCTCACACACTCCTCCCTCTCCGTCCGTCTCCTCCCCTGCTCCCGCCTCCCTCATGAATACCGCAGTGATCTCCCTCATTATTCATGAGCTGGTATCAGCGTAGTCATGTGCGCCGACACCGAGGAGCAAAAAGGGGGGAGTGTCTCAGTGAGCGAGAGTCACAACTCCAGCATGCGAGTGTGTGCATGTGTGTGTGTGCGTGTGTGTGTGTGAGTCTGTGAAATAGAGGGAGCGGGAGAGGAGAGAGGAGACACACCGGCTGATGCTGACACGGCTGCCGCTACTTGTACCACTGCTGAAGCTGCTGCCACACTGTTCACATCTGAACCTTCATCTGTTAGACTCAGCAGGAGCTTTCTGTTCCCTTGAGCTGGGGTTGTTTATGACATTTGTGCGTGAATGGGATGCCTGAAAGAGACGCCTGCTAAGGAGTGACTGATGAGAACCAGCGCTCCGGTGTGGAGGGTGACCCCCTGTGTCCGTACCACCACTACTCGGGGAGAATTGGACGCCTGGCGTTTCCACGACGACTATAATGGGCTGCAATCTGTGCACTTTACAGAAGCGAGAGGAACACTACAAGCTGCTGTATGAGATTGCACAGGTGAGCAGAGGCACGGCCGGCTCTGTTGTGTATGATTCATTATGCATGCTTTGCGGAGAGCAGTTCCAGGCTGCTGCGGCTCGTTTTTTGGAGAGCGGCTCCAAACCAAGACCAGGTGCCTTGTTGAGTGTTTTAGTGAGAAGATTGGAAAGCTATGAATGAGGGACAGACGCAGAACATGAAAGTGAGGCATCATAACGGAGAGAGAGGATTCTTACTCTCCAGCAGATGTGTAATGAGTAATGAGCAGTAGCTTAGAGAGCAGCTACTGTGCAGCCCATTCATTCAGCAGGATGAATGGGCTATTTTTGACACTTGACGTATTTGGGCCAATTTCTGAATCCTTAGATGATGTTCAGAAGGTGATTGAATATGTTTGGTCTTCCATTGAAAGTTTTCATTGGATATTCTGATCGATATTCAGTTCAGTGTTGTGGCAGCAGGAGTTCTTTTTTAACTTCTTGGAGAACACTTTGTCTTTATTCACGCTTTGTTAGACTTCTGATGCAACTGCAGAAACATTGTGCATTTCTATGAGAAACACATTCTGTTTTTAGTGAGTATGGGGTGTTAAGACAGTTACCAGACTAAAAGGCAGAGGACTATATAGAACTAAGCATTCACCTAACCACCTCTGGTCTCCCTATCAGCCCTCTTCCTGTGACAGGCTAATAACTGTGAAGCTCAGTGTCTCCTGGAAGTAGAGTAGAGCTCATCCCCCCCTCGAGTAACGCCTGCCTTCACGCCACTGTGATCACAGCCTCATTAGCCGTTTTATACAACCATCCTGTGCATTAATTAGACGTGAAATGTCTCTCTTTACCCTTGTGAGGAGACGGGATGAGAAGAAGCGGGGGTGGAAAACTACCTTGGGTTAACCACTGTCTGTAGCTTTCAGCTCGTGTGCAACTTGAGACAAACTCTAGTGACGGTTATTGTCAGATTTGGAGCTACAAATGATCAGAAAAAAGTGTGCTGCAAGCTTCAACGTCAGCAGTAAGGAAGGCTACATTCACTAATGGTCTGTTTAATATAAGCAAACAGACAGAATAGTCCAGGGACCGTGAAGGATGAATAGGTAGCCGCCACAGTGGCTGACTCTCCTCAGGACGACCATAAAAATAGTGCTGTCTTGGTGCTTATCTTGGCTTTTGTGCCTTTCTCCGCACCAGTTGTTAAGAATTTGCGTTGACTCCTTTTCTCGGGGTTTAGCAGACGGGATCAGTATCTGCCAAGTGGGCCAGTCTCCAGGGCACACTTGCTGTTGACAGAGGCTCTCTGGAATGTCTGTCCACCCACTGATATACAGAGCTGGTTCAGGCGGGAGCTGCAACATCAGCACCTACTTTCAGATCACCACTGTGGGAGGAGAGGTGGGAAGGATATAGAGCATGGAGGATAAAGACCGGGATGGGAATAGAGAGTAAGCCGTAAAAGATGGAAGTGCTAGGGAGGAGGGGAGGGTAAAAGGGAAATTAAGAGCAGGAGCAAGCAGGTGAAAACCTCACTAATGCGCATTGATTGAAGTGGAGGAACAAGGGAGGAAGAGAAGTTTCCTAGTAGACTTTATGGTTTGAAATACCCCCACATTTGTGCACATTTCTTATAGCACATGCACACATTTGTGCACACGCTCACACATGTCCTCAGAGACAGCAAAACAAGCAGCGCACCCTTAACAACAGCACAGCAAATGCATAAAAACAGCAACACAGCTGCTGGAAATGAAAGAGAGACAGACGGGGGAGAGTCTCCTCCAGGTAGCTGAGCCCTTCCTGCAGCTATAGAAGTGTGTCACTGTGTCTTTGTGGTCAGGAGAAGTGTGTTGTGATAGCGGGAAGCTGCGCTCACAGCTCATACCGCCGGCAGCCTAATCCTCTTTCCTACATATTGTCTCATCTGTCTAGCTTCCACTGCTCCGTGTGTTTTCTATCATTTCTCGTTCCTCCTTGCTCAGTTCTTTAGTCTGTCTTTGTGTCCTGTCTGTATGCTGTTTAGGAACACACACATACTTGGACATATGCACAGACACACACACACACACACACACACACACACACACCTCAACTCTTGTGATTATGCAGAGTCGGTGAATGTGTGTATGCAAATGAGACAGAAGTGGTTTGCTGGTGTCACAGCGTGACTGACCGGCCTTGCAGCAGGTTGATCGAGGAGCAGGAGTCAGTCACAGTGGTTGGTTAGCCACCTTCCTCCCCTTCCCTTCACACCCCGAAACAATTTTGACACTCTCCCCGTCTGCCTGACCCCACTAGCTGTGGGAGATTTATGACTAGCTGGCTCCCTCACTCCCTCTCCATTCCCCCCTTTTTTTCTCTGTTCTCACGGCTGCGGGTGTTCTGCATGAAAATGTGTTCACCTTTCTCAGCTGGCCTGCAAAGCTATCTCACAGGACTGACATTTTTTATTTATTGTATCGGCTTTCTTGAAAGGACAAGAGGACAATGGAATCTTCCTGTAGCCTTTTCTCACTTTAAGAACTCAAATTTCTTGTTGTTAGATTGCTAATACCTACAACTGATCACGTGGTCTTCTTTTTTTGATTCCTTTTTTGATTAGATTTGTTTCAACCTTTGCTCCAGTCTGCTCTCTGCTGGATTTCGCTCCAGTTAACCTTCCACTGATCATCTTCTGTGCGTAGCAGGAGAAGTTGGATGTTTTTTCTCATTTTTGATTAACAAGGATGAAGCCTCATTGAACCTACTGACCTGAGGTTCAGCAGCTCTCATGCCACGGTCAACCAGACTCTTGCAGCTTGCGTTCTCCACCAGGCTGCTGCTCATTTCATTTGCCCATTTCTGCAAACAATAACATACAGTATTTTGATTCGCTCTGTGATCTGGCAGAGGTTTGTAATTCCCATTGTGTCCGTGAGCTCCCCTCGTGAGTGTCACACATTGTCTGTGCACCACTGAAACCCAGTGATGTGTGGCTTTTTTGGGGCTAATTAGGAGGATGGCAGATGTTGATGAGAGGAGCAACACAGCGTAGCTCAGATTTATGTGGATAGGATGAGATTTTTGCAGTCTGCAAGTGTGTTGATGCATTAATGGTCTGCATTGTCTTTTGAGAAAAACCATTCTTGCAAATAGGGTTGCAATCAAAAGAATGGGGCTCCTTTAGGTGTCAGAGCCTAAGAGTTGGAACTGATGGTAAGCCACCACTGGGCTATAGAAGCAGCCTGCGCCTCTTAATATTGCTTGGTAATGAATTTCATCCTTTGCCGCCCGGAGTACAGACTTTCTATATTTCATTATCCTGTTTTGTAATTTTCCAATGAGCCCAGTTTTCCTTTGTTACTAGAAGTTTTGAAAGCAGCATAGCCAGTTTTATAAGTTTTATTAGACAGGAGCAGAATCACTCTGCTGCATTTCAGAAATGAATTGAAAGCAGCTTCCCAGCTCAATGAGGCACAGCAGTCCCTGATAACTTGCTGATGCATATGAATGAGAATGAGACACACACACACACACACACACTGTCTACAGGAAACAAAAACAGTCTTAGTGAATATTACTATAAAACTGGAAAGCCGTGTTCATGAATTTTTAGTGCGACAGCGCTCAGGAGGCTGGCTGTAATGGAATCTCAGAGTTTAGAGATGTCATGTTGGGCAGTGTCCCCCCGGTTGACAAGACGGGACAGACGGACGTGAAATGAAGCAGGGCCGGAATTCATTTGCCCCTGGGGTGAAGGGCGATCCCCAGGAGTTTGGTCCAGCAGTGCGGTGGATTTTCTGCTCCGTGTGGTAGCACCAGATGTGAAACCTGTGGACCGAAGTAGGTCTAAGGAGGACACAGCTGACTTGCTGCTGCTTCTGCGACCCCACTGGCCATGTGTGTAATGGATATGCATTCAATTGAGCAGCTATCATAAGAGCCAGGCTTTCTCAGAAAAGTGTTGGCAAGCTGCACCAGGTTACATGGATCATCACGCACAGAAGGCCTGAGTCTACATTTGTGCTATCTATGTAAGCAAGGGCATTAGTGTGGCATTTAGTCTATAGAGATGCAAAGTGGGAGAGGGGTAAGGCTGTTTAGGGCTCCAAATGTAAATTTTCTCCTTAGTTGGGTTACAGTTGGAGTATTTCCAAGGCTTCAATGGTTAAGAAAGTCTCTCTGTTGAATCATCAATATGACAAACATGGCAAACAGTATCTGTTTCTTGTCAGAAGGGAAGTCAAGTGATTTTGTGGACATAGATATTTGATATTAGTCTTAGTGCCATATTCTATTTTCTTAATAGGCTATATGCTCCCTCTTTTTTTGTTGTTTTGTGAAGTGCTTTGAGCTTCAGCTTTGTATTAAAGGTGCTTTAATAATAATCACAATCATAATGATAGATGTAAACAATTGAAGCATCAAGCCAAAACTTCTGTGCTGCCCAGTGATGGCAAGTGAAAGCTGAGGAGCATGTTGGACATGTTGACACCTCATAAACATTCAGTAGCATGCTGGTTTGTTCAAGGTTTCAACAAAAAGTGTTTTGAAGTTGCTACAACTCTGATGCACACATCTGATTATCTTCTTCTCAGTAGAAAAAGTCACTGAGACTATTAATCAGCAATTCGTTCATGAGAGATTTATGATTCAAAGCTGTTTCTCAAAAATTGAGAGGATTTTCCGCTTTTCTTTGTTTTTATCTGATAGTAAACTGAATGTTTTTGTGTTATGGAGACATTTGAGGGAGTCATCTTGGGTTTCAGAAAATTTTCTTATATTTCACAGGCAAAGCAAGGAAGACAATAATCAGCAGATTAATAAAGGATGAAATAAGTTGCAGGCCTACTGTGAAATAGAAATTTACATTGAAGGAAAATGGCTCTAATGTCATCTCTCTTTGCTGCTATGAGTCTCCATGTGCCTGTGATGGTTTTGATGGTACATTAAGGCTGAACCTCACGTTGACCCCCCCCGCCACCACATCTTCAGCTCCATCTCCAGACAGTTAGCTACAAATGTTCTCATCCATCTTCTTTTCCCATTATTTTATTTATTAATCTTTTGAAGGATGTCTCTCAAGCATTGAAATTGATATGAGTAAAAAAAAAAAAGAGGGGGAGGAGAGAAAATAGCATGCTGCTTGATTGATCTCATGTCCACCCAGGAAAGATCAGCCTGAAATATAATGTGGGCTTCCTGCACTGCTTTTACAATTCCCCTGAAAAACAAAGGTCCATATTTTTGAAGCTCTGATTAGGTACATGGCCAGAAAGGTGGAAAGACGCATAAGAACACAAATCCTTTTCATGCCTTGTTAATATAATGAACCATATTTCTGAATAAGCTCTATTCCCATCATCAGTTCCAGTGTTTCATCCTACAGCCTCTAACCAGCAGTCTGATCTGTCAGCCAACCATGTTAGATTACATGACAAATGGATGTCTGGGAGCTTCGCCGTTGTCTATCTCAGGGTTTCCAGCGCCTGAATTTGAGATCTAAATATGGTGAGATGATCTTTTTCCACTTAGGCTGTTTACATAGAAGCAGTATTTACCTCCCCACTCTATGGCTCCTCTCTCAGTGTCTAATTCTATTCCCATACTTATCAGGTTGAAGACGCTGCAGAGGGTGTTGCATAACCACGGCCTCACGCTGACTGCAGAACTGTCTAATTCTGTGTGAATCACACATTAAATCGCTTCACTGCCTCTGTATAAACACTGTTGTTTTTGGAGAAGAGATTTTAAATAAATCAAAAGGGAAGTTAAAATCCAGATTGCACAGTTTGGCCCTGAAGATGCAAAATGTATTCCTCTGATACAAATGATGCCACCGCAAGACGTGAAGTCAATGGTTTTTATTAGTCAGTCCACTAAATCTCACCATGAAAGAGCAGGAGGGATTTAAGAGGGAGCTGATGAATTGACCTTTTCCTTTTCATCTGTTTCTTATCTCAATAAGAACCCAGCTGACCTTTTCAGCCACATATCAAGCCTCCGGACCCCCTCATGTCCTTCCGCCTCTCCAACCCAACACGAACATAGCTCTTCAAAATGAGTTTTATCTCTCGCACGAGCTTCCGTCTTTACCGATTTCTTTCATCTCACTCACAGCTCCCGCCAAGGAAAAGCTGCACAAGCAAACCATGACATGCCATTTTCCTTAGGGATCTAAAGCTGTTTATCGCAGAACAGATTTCTCTACATCTCACTGCTCGGTGTCGGATGTGCAAGTACTTGTTTGGGCTGTTTGCTGTTCTAAGGTGTTCAGACAAGCGCTGTGATAGGAAGTTATCATCTCATGTACGTGCACAGAAACAACAAGAAACCAATTATAGAAGCAAACAAAGTGGACTGGAGGTCAATACACTCATTCACCTTCCTTTTTTTTTTAAAAAAAAAATTCCGTCACCTCATTAACTCATTGGGATAAAAGTAATTTCACTTTGGGTAGACCTCACCTTGGAGGATGAGGATGACATCAGCGTGGCGTCATCCATGAGTAACACGGAGCTTTGTCTTAGTGCATGTTTTACTTTCACATTCTCATCAAGATCAAAGGCCGTCAACTTCAATCAGACTAGAAGAGGGACGGAGAAAATGAACTACATGTCTGAGTATCTCAGTGCCAATCCCCAGTGAACCAATGCCTCTATTTAATGAATTGAACCCGGTGTAAGACCCGTGTGTGTGTGTTTTCTGTGTGTGTGTGTGTGTGTGTGTTTTCTGTGTGTGTAAAGAGCTGGGAAACGGCGTGGTACTGTGGCTTGGGGGATATGAAAAATTTTCTGTCCTAGTCTTTTTGTTTGTTACCATATCTCTGCCAGTAAACAAAGGACAAAGAAGGCATATTTTTCTGCCCCCATTATTATTAGTCATGACTTGGTGCCCTCAGTATAACTCAGAATATGACAATATGCATTTTAAAGCAGCTATTCCTTTCCCTTTACACACAGGCATCTATGGTGCCTGCAAGCATGACTGTTCATGGAAATATGAGTGTGCGTGTGTGCGCAGAAAAATGTGTGCAGAATTATTTGTTTCTGTCTAAATCAGTTCATTATCTGTACTTGATTGCTGCAACTGTGTGTGTATGTGGCTGAATGTAAGGGAGACTTTGGACTGTTGAATTAAGCTCTCAAATTCTGTTCTAGTGTGTCTGCCAGAGTGTGTACGTATGTGTGTATTTATCATGTATATAGAGTGAGAACAGACCTGACAGCTTGTGCTTTTCACTACAAACAGTGGTGAAAACAAAGAGCTATGAGATGCACTCAGGGTGCTGCGCATCTGCATCCAGGGTGCCTCTTAGCTGATTATCTGAGTTTAAGCAGACAGAAGGGCCCTCATTAATTTATTGCCATTCACAAGAACACATCTTTCCTTCTCCTCCCAATTAGTGGGGAATCTAGGCTGAGAAGAAAGGAAATTTCAGGCTAGAAAAGCATTAAAGTCATGCAACAACCAGTTCAAAGTGTGAAACTTGAGGAATATCTGAAACTTAAAGCCCTGAAAATTTATTTTTTCAGTCAACTTTTACTATGAGTGATGCGATCAAACATGAAGACAATTTTCTACCAAAGTATTTTTGCTTATTTTATATGAGAAATTTCAGAATTTGCTCTTTGTCTGAGGCCATTCTGTCTGCTTAAAGGCTACAACATACACAAAGTGCCGTCAGTTGCCAGCAGAAAAAAACAAGGATGTGGATCCTGAGTGGTGGGGAGTCTGACTTGTGACTAGTGGTGGGATCCTGGCACAGCATCCTCATGCATGACGCCAACTGCACACTGCTCAGAGCTTTTGTTTCAATTAATGCAGTTTATCAGATATGTGCACACAGAGAATGGACCAAAGGCTACTTCAAGGAGTTAGAGTTAGAATCGTTTTGCTACTATGCAGCAAGCCAACTGTCTTGTATTTATTTTTCACTCCTCTGTGTTTGCGTGACAGGCTCCTATCGTATGACCCAGCCTTTTGATCTTGAGTAACAAATCAATAAAAAAAAAATGTCACCCACCAGGGAGAGGTGACTGTCAATCAAATCTGATCACAATCCTGATGAAGCCAATTTATTGAGATTGTTGGAAATTAGCATGGAATCATTCATCAAACAATTTCACAAAATAATAACAATATGTTAATTTTGTTATTGAGAGATGATGCAGAATAATGAAAATAATTTTTAAAAATGCACAATATATTTACCTAATGTATTCAGGGATCAGAGATCTGCATTTTTGGGGGGTGTTTTCAATGCTGCTGTTCGATGATGGAAAAAACAAGATCCTGTTTTCCCTGCCGGTGAAACGAGAGAGGACCTGACAGAGTACAGGCTTTCTCTTATCTGTACAATACAATGCGTTCAGCGTCCAGTCCCCCCCGCCCCCCCCCGTCAGCTGCAAGATATCAGCTCCAACATCACAGCTGACATTTGGAGAAATAGGATGGTGTCAGGGCAGGGGCTGCCTGTGTGATCTATAGTCGATAAAAAGAGGTGACAAAGCCTTGAGTTCCTGTGTTAGATGCTTCCAGTGACGGCCCTTTTTCACTCTTTGTCTGTTTTTTACTCCATCTCTGCCTTTTTTTTTTTTTTACATTGCTCTTACTTTCATACTTCATAACCTCTGCATGGCTGCGGTGCCTCAGAAGGTGTGGATTGTCTGTGACAGGTGTGTGTCTGTGTGCGTGCACACGTACTAACTCGTGCTTGTGTGAGAGGATGCAGGGGGAAGGTCAGGAGATCAGCCTGTGTGTGTGTGCTGGGGTGGAGGACGGATGGAGCCGGGGGTGTCAGGGTGACACAAAGCCCCCCGGGTGAGGCAGCCATGCTGGGTGTCACTCCACAGGTCAGCAGGCACCCCCTGCGGCTCGCACGATAAGCCCGGTCTGACAGCCATTTGATGGGAAGGGTGACACAAACTCGCTCCCCCCTGCTCACCAGCTCGCATGGCCAGGCCCTGGGGAGGAAAGTGATAAGAGGCTCCCTGAATGTGGCCACTGCAATGACACTAAGAGTCATTCCTAAGGGCTCAAATCCAAAGAAAACACGAGGAGCCCATCATTGGATATCAGGCATTATTAGCTAGAGTACAAAAGCCAGACATCAAGCCCTTAGCTGTGTTTTTTAAAATAAAACTTGAGGGTTTCTGCCACGTGGCTGAGTGTTTTAGTCTACTATGGCGAGCCGAGGCATGATTTCATTCTTGCTGCTGCTGTCACACTGACATACTGACACAGTTGCAAAGGCCTTGCTTTTAATGAGCTGCATTTCCAATGAGAGTATCACAATGGCTTTTAAAAACTCCAACCTTTCTCAAATGAAATCAATGCCTCATCAATACAGGGTGAGTTTCAGTTGACACCTCAGTGTAAATGTAATTTAATTGGATTGCAAAATCTATTTAAAAGTCCAATCGCATTAGAATTTAAAGTAAGAAGGTCTGTAGGTTAATTGATTTCCAAGAAATTTTTCATATGGAAGAGTTTGTTAAGCACTAATCTCCATGCGATAGATCATGTTGCAGAGGAGAGCAAAATAATAAAGTGCTGTGTTAATTGAGGCAGACTCGGTTTTAAAGTATCAATACGAGCGTGTGAGAGACATTAAACTATTTTTACAACACAACACATTGTTGTGAAACAGCTCCTAGCAGAAGTTCACAGCAGAAAGTGGATGCAATCTTTGTGAGGTTGGAATGGCGACCGTGTTTTCTTCCCCCGCAGCACTGCAGTCAACCCAGCACCGCCTACACAACCCAGATCCTCTCACAGTCAGGCCTCCTTCCTCACAGCCTCAACACTAGCAGGCAGACTGGCGCACTGAGGAGGGGGCCACCTGTCTTATTCGGCTCATGCTTTTGTGGCAACATGAAGTTGCATTCAGAGATTGAGTTGCTCTTGACGGATAAGGCATGGTAAATTAGTAATAAATCCTTAAATTGCACTGGTGAAATCCAAATTTTTTTTTACTTCTTCCAAAAACATACCATTGTCTCAACGTACAGCTATACATTTTGTTTATAATTCCATTTTTTTTAGCCTACATGTTTCCTTGGTGAACCTTCACTGTGGAGGGACCATGTTTTTATTCCACTGGCCCTGGTTTTCTTACTTGCGGCAAAGTGACTTTTTTTTTTTTCCATTTTGGCCAAATCATAGTTTGAATCGTTGGCCTGTCACCAGCACCAATATGCCTCCCACCATGTAAAAGATAATAATTCACTTTCTGTCCCCAGTGAAGGAGTTTGAGTATTGTTGGGTCCATGAGTGTAGGATGATTTCGACAGGCCGTTTGGTATAACATCTGTCATGATGTAAATTTTTCACTGATCTGTCGAGGCGAGGAGAAAGCTGAGCCTGAAGGCACAGTTCTCAAATTATCAGCCAGTGTGTGTTCAAACCCTCAGCCGTGGTCATGAGCTTTGAGTAGCGACCGAAAGAATGAAAATCATGTAAATGAGTTTTCCATTGCGGGTGGTTGGGCTGGGTGAAGATCTTTGATTTCTGCGAAGAGCTTTGACTTAAACCACTGTTCAAATGCATTAAAATGAGCAAGTTGAGGTGGTTCAGGCATCTTATCTGGATGACTCCTGAAAGCCTCCCTTTGGTTGTATTCCAGACACATCCATTTGGGTGGAGACAGCAGGCTGACCCAGAACATGCTGGAGCGATTACTGTACATATCCTATCTGGCTTGGGAACATTTCAAGCTCCCCCAGAAAGACCTGCAGGATGGGGCTGCAGAGACCTGGATAAGCAGTGGAGAATAGATGGATGTGCAAGCCTACATAAATACACTGGGATGCACTTGAACTTGAAGACCTTTTTTTGACATATATCTAACTTACTTTTTCTTTATATGTCGCCACTGTGGCTGTGACTTTGCAAAAAACCAGCCTAGCTGCAGGCAAACTGTTTATAAATGTATCCCAGTGGATGTGCAGACTCCCTCTTCGTCGAGCTGACTGTCCTCTTGGGTGAACAGTGTGAGCGCGAGAGGCACAGATCAGGAAAGACGAGACAGAGACTGGATAATGTCAGGGGAGTGCTGAGTGGTAGTCCATTAGTGTCATCGGCACATCACTAACTCTGAGTGTCATCGGTGCATGTCAGTTTCTCTCCGTCGCTTGTCAAATGTGGAGAGGGAGTGGCTGCTGTCTTCACGCAGACACGCTGAGAGCTTCCAAAAAAAATAACAGACAGTGACTGATCAGTGCCAGAAGACCACAGTGAAGTCCCAAAGCTTGCCTCAGCCAAACATACTCAAATGATGCTTTATTTAGCCATAAACAAGGTCTGTGATTTATGCAACTTACACACACTCTGTATGGTTGTATAAAAGGTCTGCTATCGACTTGAAATTGCCTTTTTATAACAATAGCAGATAAACAAAGTGAATTTGATTTGAAAACAGACATTTCCTCAGAGGTGTGCCTGAGGGAATAACACAGAGGTAATCAATACGGGAATGTCTGTTTTTAGACACTCAGTGCATTGTTGACTGTTTGTGAATCAATCAATAGCGGAATATGTTTTGAGATAGAGAGACAAGGGGGTGGGATGAGGATGGGGCTACCTCCTCCACCTGAGGGCTGCTATTCATCAGGGAACTGACAGAAAATAGGAGCAAGCAGATAGCTCCCACTTGACATCGTGCTTCTGTGTGTTTGTGTGTCTGTATAGTCTGGAAGGGGGGTTTATGCAAGTGTGTGCGTCTCCGCACACCAAAATATCATATCATGCTTTTTCAGCTCACCAATAGATTTCCCTGCTCTAGGGAGAAAGTTGTATTTCAGGAAACACGAAGTCTGGAAATATCCCGTTTGCTTGGGGAAAATCTATCACGCTTGCTCGTTCTGTGTACAGGAATGAATTTGGCACTCGCACAACTGAGGGAGTTCCGTTTTTTCCTCTCCGTCTTTGTCTGACAAGTCCACACTGCAGCTCACACCTCAGTGATGGCCCCAGGTGAATCTAAGATATATAGGTCCTCTAGTGCCAGAAAATGGCCACAGTGGAGAAGTCCTCAGTTTCATAAATAAAACATTATTAAATACAGCTGTCATTTGTAGCAGTGATTTACTGAAAACTATCAAAAAAGCAAAAATATATTTGTACCAAAAGTAGGCTCAAATAAATAGTTAATATTGATACAGAATGGTATCCAGGATGAAGCTGAAGTGTATGAAGGACTGGCATGAAAGTTCATTTAAGCCATTTGATCTGGCAAACCAAGAATAAATTCTCTATAAAGTGGGAACTGGTCCATTTGTATGATTAAAAGAGGCAACGCATTAGTAGCCCCTGCATGTATTACACTTTGAGGTACCTTTAAATTTAGACTGTAGGTGAGAAAAGGAGCTCTATCATGTCTGAGGTGACAAATCCTCATTTAGTCATGAATACTGTGTCTGCTGGGTGAACAGGTGGGTTCATTTGAAAATCAATTACAAACTGTTCTTCTCTTTAATCTCATATGTCCTAAAAAACCTGAGCTGAAACACAGACCGTCAGATACTGTTTTCTGTTGATCAAACTCTCCTGTCCAGCAAATCAGCCGCCCTGGTCCTCTCCTTAAAGTTGTGGTCGTCATGGAGCTAATGTGCTGGACTATTTCTAGAGATTGCGAGGCAACCAGCAGAGACTCCACAAAATCTCATTGCCAGGCCAAGAAATAGTTACAGCCTCAAACTCTCCATAACTTCAAACTGCCAGACTAACTTAATGCTAAGGTATTCCTCTGCTGGCTGTAGCTTTTACACATGCTGGACAGATACTGTACGAGAGTGGCATCAAACCTCTTATCTAACTTGCAGGGAGCTAGAGAGCGAATAAGGATATGTCCCAAAATGTCAAACAATTTTTTGAAGATGTTTGGTTATAAAATGGAAACTAGCAGGACTTCCCTATAACACAATGAAGGTAAAGGAATGTAGGTCTGTGTGGTGGTTGGGCAAAGCTATGACTGTCTTTAGGATTATAATCTTAGCCATATCTTAACTATAGAGACGGCAGCTTTAAAAAATGCTTTTATACACCGTTTTGTGTTGAGATACGGTTCGTGACATTTTGATATGCTACACAAAGGTGGACTTACTAACATTAATAATGGCTGCACTCCATTTAGGTGTTGCCTGCTGACTCTCTAGAATGATTTACTTGCACACCTAAATTGAATTAACAGATCGATCATTAAGTGATGTTTATATTTACCTCTGCTTCCTCTGTCTGCTGACACAAAGGTCTTATTATCATAAAAATACATTTTGTGGCTTTTCATGAACCAGCAGGGAGGCTCTTTGTAGAGTATCATGTTGTCGCCACATGGACTCTATTTCTGCACCCCCTGAGATGTTATCCTCCTGCGCTAAACGTTGGTGTTTGGCAGAGAATTAAAATGCGTGAAACAGGGTGAGAGAGGAAACCGTAAGTGCCAGATGTGAGCAGGCTTTAACAGGTTGCCCTACTGCTGCTTGGGACCAATTAGCATTTGTCATGACCAACTTCCACCCCGCCATCAGTCTGTATGTTTTGAACACAGATTCCTTTTCACTTGCAATATGGTTCATATTTTATTAGCTTCACTAATTGTCTCCATCTACAGCCCTCCTCCGCATGTTTCCAAGACATATAATTGTTATCAGAAAATCACAGTGGAACAGACGCTTTGCTCCCAAGCAGTTGCGCTCATCTAATTATAAAACACTAGGTAAATGTTGAGCAGATGCCCTCCACCAATCCCCCCCCCCTCCAACCCCTCTTCCAATTGAGAGAGCCATTTGGTCTCGTTCTAGTGTTACATTGGCTCCACATGGAGTGGTGATCCTTGCCAAGTGGCTGCCGTGGTATAAATGAACCTAATCGCTCGCCAACTCCGCGCACTGTCCAGCAGACAGGAACAAAAGAAGACCTTCTACTTCAGCTAAAGTGGTCCGCTCCACCCTGCTGTGGTGCTTGACTTCTCAGCCCTCCTCAGCTTGTAGTGTCTAGGCTAGGAGCTCGTGTCTGCAGTGAGGAGGCACGAGTGTGGTGGTGTCACAGGAGGCTGCATTATCTTCTAATGACTAATATCTCCGGCGTCCTTGCACCTTGCATTTGGCAGAGCCGTGTCGTAATTAGGTATCTGTTAGTGCTGGAAGACAAATAAGGAAAACTAGACAGTAGGAGTAGAGGGGGAAACAAGGATCGAAAAGAGACTACCAGTTTATGTAACAATTGTGGACGTATGCTTAAAAACAAGCCTGTTACCAGAAGACAGCTTCCAGTGTAATGAACGGCTTTGTTGCTTTGCAGTTTGCTCAGCAAGATCTCATTCCAGTTCCCTTCTCTCCCCAAAGGCTTACCGTGGCTTACTTGAAATTATTTGTCCATATTCCAGTTGTTTCTTTTGATAAAGTAACTCTTGTTGCAGATGCAGTGGTAATTTGCGCATTTGCTCAGTCAGCTGCAACGAACAGCATTGCTAGCACTGCCTAAATGTATATGAAACTTGGATAGAGCAGCTTCCAACTTAAGTTGGGCCAGAATTTAGTTCCAGGAAGTTCTTGCCAAAGTCTGCAGAGAACAATAGAACAATGGATATAAAAAACTATGAAGATTGCTACATTTTTCCAGTATGTTGAATTGGGTTCCCGAAGTAGAAAAGTGAGATTTATATATCAGGCTTCGAGTTGGCCATCAAGCTGTCCCTCCTTCTCATCCTCCAGCGTTCACATCTTTCTCCTGGCTTCATTACCTCTCATACCACGCATTCTGTGCTGGGGAGGCAGAGCAGCTGTCAGTTTTTGTCTGGCAAGAGTGTCTCTCTCTCTCTTTCCACCACAGCCACAAGTGACCTGTTCCTGTCTGGGAGCCAGGACAGATGACAGCCCCGCTGCAGCCTGGATGGTCCAGGTGTGGGCACCAGGTATAAGCTTGATTGGAATCCAGAACCACGGCTGTGATTGTACTTACTAGCCGATTTGAAATTTAATCTCGGCCTCTTGGTTGTTTGGATTAAGCCTTGTAAAACAATACTGACTTCATGCGCAGGTAGGATGAGTCTGGAGTACACATACACACCGAAACAATCACATGCGTGTGCACTCGGTGCATCCATTACACAGTCGGACTATAAATCTGCCGTGGAATTAACCAGTGAGTAGAGGCTGATTGCTGCAGCGGTCCCCTCGCACTCTGAGGAATGAGAATAAATGAGCGGACGCTGGCATGAACAATCCTTTATTACACCCATTAGCCAGAGGAGCCTGAGCATTATGAAAACGGGGATACCAAACGCGCAGCCCTGTCGTCACATACGTGGCCTACTTATGGTTCCCATGACAGTGTGAAGCCCCCCCCCCTCATAATCATCACCACCACCACCACACATGCATACCATTACCACATTACCCGCCCCCCCAATCTCACATGCGTTTGCAGAGCGAATGCAGTACAGTCGCCTGTGTGCTCCTTGTAATGTCAAAATATTTCTGAGGTGCCAGCTAATAAGTGCAGCTCTGGAGTGCCTCCACAAGCTCAATATGTTCATAAACACATTTTTTTTCTTCTTCTTCTTTTGGAGAAACTTCAAGAGATAGCTGAATCATTAATCAGGAAGTTCGCTGTGCACTGCTTGTAAATCATTCTGCTCATTCCTGGATGCACTCTTCAAACAACAACAGTGCCAGGTGTTACTAATCAAGATTGGTTTGTTTGCTTGTTTTTTGCATACATTAACAATGCCAGGTGGACTATTTTTCATTAATGTATTCTCCATCAAGAGCAAGGTAATGTTACAGCTCATTTACCGTGCAAAGCTTCAGGTCATATAAAATATTTTGACAGGCGTTTCATTACATTACATTCAGAATAGACTGGCTGACATTGTTTGTTGTATTTACTATTAGAGGCTATTTGATCTCAGTTGTTCGACGGTGACGTTGGGACTCCTGTTGATCTTCATTTGATACGAAGCATTCAGCCCTGTCATTGAAATCTTGTTCTGCCATTTAATCGATCTAATCCCACCCTGACAAGCAATGACATAAATGACCGAGCAGAGCTTTGTCACTTGGAAGTAAGCTGTCTTACAGTGTTAAAATACAGTTTACTGGTGGGAATGGAAACATCATTTATGACCCCAGAGAAGCGGTCAGTGCTGAAGTTTTGACCAAAGTCTGGCCAACAAGTCTTTCAGCCCTAAATCAATATTTCAACATCAAAATTTGGACTTTCAACCTTACAATCATGATGAAGCAACAGTAGTAATGTGGCTGTCAGCCAACCGGCGTAATAAACCAGCAAATGATTGTTAATAAAAGAAAACTGTCTCACCAATTTTTGTGGCAAGTGAGATGTGTCATTTATATGAGAAAATGATTATGAATTTCTTTTTATATTTCATACTTCAAGAATTATGTTATTAGCTAACAGTAGATGGGACTGACCTTTCATGACATGTTGCGTGCGTGTGTGCCGAAGGTTTAGCAATTATTTTAGAGCAGAGTGACGCTTATATGATGAAGCCAGACCAGCAAAATAATCAGGATGCTTTATAATCATTGTTTCTTTTTTATCTTAATAGTGAAACTTAATAGTAACAACCTAAGTTTAATAGTAATCTTTATATTATAGGTCTGCACCTGCACCAGGCTATACCCATGATATAAATGTGCCTTAAGGAGACCCATCGGACTCATTTTTTTCCCCAACGTATTCCATGTTTATATCTTTTCAGAAGAAACAAAATAATTGGTTGAATTGCAAATTTTAGATGCTCATTGTTTAGCATATCCAAAGCACATCATAAACAAACTTAACTGATTATAATTTGTAAAATGACCACTAGGAGGCTGATTTGAGCATTTTGCTAGCAAATAATTCAATGGTAAACCCCGTGTAACCTGAACGTGATGTCCCATCTGTGAGCAAAGGCCTAACGATGTCGGTGTGACTGATGAGGGATTCACGTCCTGGTCTGACGTAAACAGGTACAGTATTTTTGATCAAGTCGTACAGTAGCTTGTCTGAGTCTCGTTTCTGTCTCCACTGTTCCAACTGTGTAATCAGGACACAGTGGGAAGCACTGAATTGCATCCAATTTCCTCTCACTTCCCTTTGTTTATTGACTTGGGGACCTGACAAAGAGTGAGACTCGAGTGGAGTTGAGAGGAAACCACAGACACTGACGCTGTTAACCTCTCGCCGGCACTTTTGCTGTGCCCTGAAGAACACAGCGGGGAGCCTTGAAGTAGATTGATTACACTTGTGATCACTCTTCTAAGATAATGTCCTTCCTTTTAATCATGCATTGTGCCCCTGCTCTTTACAAGGATAAGATTATCATCAGCAGCTTCATCACTGTCTCATTGTAAATGCCATCCTAATTGGACAGCTCTGCTTTTCATTGGAAGTTTTGATCTTATTTACTGCTGCGTGTCCTTCAGCTGAAATAGGATCACGTTTTTCTGTCTTTTTGTCAGTCAGCTATCTTCATCCTACATGCACAGAAGTCAAATGTGTTGCCTTCACTTTCTACGAACTACACTTAAGGATTTTCTGTAGTTGCATCAGGTGAATGTAATTACAAAACTCCCTTGGACTTCTCAAACTGCCTTTTATAAAAATCAAAGACTTGGCAGTAGTTGTAGTATGTTAGCTTGATCCCTGTGGTGTTGAGCTTTGCTGAATGCACTGAAGTCAATAACCTCTTATTTACTCATTGGGCACCAGAGAGGCTGTATTATCCAGTGACTCCATAAACCTGATATTTCATCAAAAAAAACAGCCATTTACCTGCCAAACATCCCCCAGCCATGCTTTCTCTGATACACTTCCAGTGTTTGAATTAAGATTTGAAGATGAGTTTGGTGCAAAGAAAGCCTGAATGAGAGTTCAGCCCTCGCATCCGCAGGCCATCATCAGTAATCCTGTGCTTTTGTTCTCTTTGACATTGGCAGCATTGACCAGACCTGCCCGCTGTCGGTCCATGAGGCAGTCTTGATTTTACAGGTCCACTCTTTTGTCAAGTCCTTTGTGGTGGTTGGCATTTGTGATGGGACACTAATTACTGTATTTGCTTCAGGATAAAGTGTTAAAAACATCAGCTTCAGGTGAAAGATACCCACAATTACACACGTTTGTGCACAAAATGAACTGTTTTGTGCCGTTTTTTCTTCTTCAGGCAGAATTGGAAACACCTTCTGATGAGGTTTGTTCTTCCTCTTTCCATTCTTTCCGCCATCTCTTTACCTGAGTTAGTTAGTTCTTTCTTTCTTTCTTTCCTGAACTGGCTCCCTTTTAATGGCTTACAGGCAGATCAGTGGCCAGCCGCAGGGGTCGGGACTGACCTTTCAAACCCTTCTGGTTTATTATTTGCACTGTCAAAGCTCCACGTGCCACTGTCTGACCTCCACTCTCATTTCCAAACCAGCAACCGTGAGACAGCCTCCCAGACAAAGAGCCAGTTGAGAGGGGAGGGATGGGGAAGTCAAACGCAACGCCTTTGTTGTGATCACGATTATGTCTGGCATTATGTAAATAGTGCTTATCCAGTGTTAATTGCCTCTGCTGCTAGGATGAGCATATTAAACGTGAAGGAAACAATTTACTCCTTTCAAAGTCTCCCCAGGCCACCGTGAGTCAGGCCGGCCTCGGTTTTTCGAAGGCATTGCTGGTGCCATCTGTTACCTGTGTCATCTCATCTGCACTCTAAAACTTCATGGTAAATAGTAGATAATAAAGGATAAATCTGGGTCATTACAGCGTGGGTGTTTATTTTTCGAGTGTTTGCCATCATATGTCTCTGTAATAAGAACGGTGGACTCACCAAGTTGATTGCTGAGATCTGAGAATGATATATGAGCGATATAGGCGGCAATAAAAAGTCATAGTCAAAACAAAAAAACAAACAAAACCCAAGTTGTAGTAACACAGAATTCCTTTACCATTTACACTTGCTCTGTTTCTTCATGTGTCAGGATAGAAGTATATACACAAGATAACAAAATCAGGCTACAGGCAAGTAGACAGAGTGAGGGAAGAGCAGTGGTTGCTCTTTTGTATGTTTGGTTCTTACTTGCGTTGAAAATACCCCTACGAGGCACCCTCTTTTGTTGTACCTGCTTTCTGCTTCACTCTCAGCACATTTGGAGGTGTTCCATGACAGTACCCACTTGATTTTCTTCCGTCAGCATATGGATGGCACCATTACTCCTTACAACATCTTTTCACGCCAGCCAGGCCATTTTGCTGATTTGCACAGCACAGAGTATCATCCAACTACCCCCCTCCCACCATCTCCTGCTCCTTTCCCGCCCCCCAAACCAATTACCAGTTATCACCAAGGAGGAGGCTGTTCATCCATTAGTTATTCATCCACCCAAGTGCCACTTTTACTCTAATTCGATTTTCTCCCTCTATTTTACATTAAAACTCCCTTCAAGATGGCAAGATCTTAAAGTTAAGCACAGAGATTAACTGTGCATCTCTAAATCTCTTTAACAAATATACCCTGCATGTACCATTAACCTTGAACAAGATGATTAACTCAGCACTCTCACCAGTCTCAAATCATATTTAGAACCTGCCGCAAAATTTCATAATCCAGCCAAAATAGAACAGTACAATTATCCCGCATTCTGTCGTAATCTGTTAGTGATGAAGACAGAGCACCATATTGATCTAATTTCATGGAAAAGTGATCATAAGCAGAACTGAGGGGATGTTGTGAATATTATCACATGGAGCATCAGAGATGCAGGGCCAAGTACGCTAACAGATCTGATGAAATGTTCACTGAACAAGCTGTCACATGCAGCCTCGTGAACACTACTTTATGCTTGTGAATCTGGGCTTTTCTTTCTGTCCTGTGTGTGTGTGTGTGTGTGTGTGTTGGTCCTGCTGGGGTTATTTGTATTCCTGGATAAGACACTGCAGCATTTCATTAATGCAACTGCAACAATGACCTACAGTCAGTGTTAGGAAAGTGACTTGAAAGTGTGATAATTTATTCATTACATCACTTACTGAAAAAGTAATTACATTACATCATTACCAGTCTCTCCACTGAACATTCAGAGACCAAACGAATATCCAAGGCCAAGTATGACGACGAACCGGAGGAAATGGCTGTGCTAGTAGATGGTGACTGCCCAATACTTTGGAGCTTCCATCACCTACTCTGCAACTCCACACTTTTGACATTGACTGTTGGGACAGTTCATGCTAAGATCTCTTCTCCCTTTGTCCTTTTTATAATAGTTGTCCTTTGCGCTGAGCGATTACTGAGCTAGATTGGATAATAAAGGTATGTAAAAAGGCAGACCATGAATTTTAGAGCAGATTGAAAGAGCTGATGCACTTTGAACGAGTTGCGCAGTAAAGGGAGAACTTCACACAGGATTGGTGCTCAGAGAAGAAAATTGGCAGAATTCATCAAATGCTCTGCGAGCATAAAACCTCAGCAGCAACGTGGAAGGCCTTTAATGTGAAAAATAACCCAGGGGCCTTGTGGAGTGTGTTTTATGTGGTTGGAGGGGTTAAAGGACGCCTGTACATTGGTTCATGTAGAGATGTTGGGGGATTGTCAGATTTCCCCAGTGGCATATTCTCTCTCTCTCTCTCTCTCTGTGTCTCTCTCTCTCTCTCTCTCTCTCTGTGTCTCTCTCTCTGTCTCTCTCTCTCTCTCTCAGTTTCATGTCATTGGAGCGTTGCTTGAGTCGCTCAGACAGTAGCACTGACTGTCTGGGAGTGATTTATGCAGTCATAAGGGCTGTACTGTTGCAGACCTTGGCCCGTATTTTATTCTGACACTTATTATTGAAATGAGACATTTGGGTGTAAAGAGGAACCCGAGCCGTTTTCTCACTGAGAGAGGATGAGGTAGCAGTCATGCTCACATCAAAACTCAGCCTTGCAGCATTCGGAATTACCTCAGGGAGTATTTAATTCCACTTCTCCACTGAATGTTCCCGTTCTCACTTGTATATAGTTTTTTATTTATGAAAATGCAAATTGAGTTTCATATGTTGAAAGATGGAATTTGAACACATTGATGTTGTTGTTGGAGCTGCAGTGTAGCAGCTGCTGTTCAGGAGCTTTGAGCCGCAGAAGAGACAGACTGCAGCAGTCAGTCAGTCAGCAGTGAGCAGCAGTGTCTCAGTCTCCTGCTCTATTGCTGCATAGACTCAGTTGGGAAAATCAACAGACAGTATAGCAAAGAGAGTTATTTTTGCCATTCAGGGTCCCAGGAGTAAAAATGTTGTTCATTTTCTACATAGACAAAGTTACACGAGTAGCAGTTGGAGGATTTCTGAATGGCTGCATGGGCATGAACCATCAGTACAAAAAAATTTTTTTGAAAATATCTGCTTCTCTGGTAAATAGTCAATACAGCAGGCCTGTGCACATGAAGTCAGCCATGACTTCCAAGTGGTGCTCTGGTGGCCTAAGGGTTTAGGGCACAGATCATCAAGCAGAACATCCCCAGTTCAAGTCGTGCCGGAGACCTTCGTTGCATCTTTCCTAAAATCTCTCTACTATTTTCTGACTACTAAAGGCTTAAAATGCTGCCCCAAAACTATGACTGCCAGGGAGCTCTTTAGTATGACACAACTAATGCAAATGCAAAGTTCTGTTGCCTCTGCAGCTACTTTGTGAAAAATCTGTAGAAAGACATTTTGTGAAATATATATATTTGGTTATATATAAGTCTTCAATGAAAACATGGATCCCACTTTCTGTCTATTCGCTAATTATGAAGCGACAGCGATTAGCTTAGCATATAGACTGGAAACGGGGCACTGGCTCTGTCCAAAGGTAACAAAATCCTACCCTACCACGTGCTGGTAGGGTTTATGATTCTATGTTGAAAAACAGAAAAAACTTGGGAGAAAGACTTGCCACAGCGGAGGGACGTGACACCTATCCACATTTTATGAGTGTGAGAAAAGTGGTAATCTCCCAAACGCGGCTCTTGCGGCCATGCTGCCCTCCTTCTGTACCTCCACCTCCTCTGGCACTGTCTCGTCCAACTCTTTTTTTTTTTTCTGAGGGCTCCACACAGCTGACTGGACCCCAACGCTGTGGGGTCATGTCGCCTTTTCCTAACAGATGAGGAGATAGAACACGGTTTGTCTAATCGACGGCTGTAAGCGCTACACTCCTGAGGCTGGATGACCTACATGTTACACTTTCTCCATCTGCCTGCATACACTTAACACCCCACGGACTGCCACTCAAACCAGCAGGTGACTGCACACAGGAGATACGGAGTGTGTGTAACAAAGTCTCACTGCCTGTACAGATGTTAAGCACAACACCCAAGGTTACACACTCTGGTTAAATAAGAGCCTCAGATGCTCTTTCCACTGCCACTGAAAGCCTTGTTTTCTTGTCAGTGTAGCTGAAGTAGAAAGGATGACCTTCCTTCACTCGTATCTGGGTTGAACTGGAAATGCGCCAAATTGACTGAAGTCAGGCATTTTCTCCTTGTGCAGAGCATAAACTCTATAAAATTGAAAACAAAAACATTTCATTAAGATTCAAAGTGCTTCATGCAAGCCATAAAGCAATGTATGCAGTTAATTCAAAGGCATAAAAAAGCTAATAGACTATTAGAGTTTACTGCCTGGAGCTGCCTTTTTTCCTTGCAGAAGAAGTACATCAATCACTTCCATCAGTAATCCCCTGCAAGCTGCCGGCAGTGTCTGTGCCTCCTGCCAGAGAAACGGCCCCTCAGCAGAAGCAGCATCAGATGTGGCTGAATTTGACATCTTAACAGATAAACTGGCCCCACTTTACTACTGTCACTACATTCTGCCCTTGGTCTTTGGAGATATTGATGGGAGGCAGCAGTCGATGAGACAAACTGACGGAGGAGACGCCTGAGGAGTGGAGCTAAGCTGCTACGTGTTTGTTCTTTCTTGCTTGTCCTCATACCTGGAGGATAAACGATAGGATGGGACACAGATGAGAGAACCTTCGGGATTGCGCTTTGCTGTAGGCGGCTATACGTTCATAGTTGTAAAAACAGTGTCTTTTTGTGAAGTTTTCAAGTAACTTTGTTTGCTCAGAACAGCTCAAAGCGGCATGCGATATTTACCGAAGCGGAGACTTTCTGCATTCGGCTGAATCACATGTGCACATTTTTGGAATGTCTTTGTCAATATGGGACTCCGCCACAGAGAAAATGAAAGAAAAGGGGCTTCATCCTTTCGTTACACTCCACTAAGCTGGTTTACTGCATTTGTTGTGGGAAGGCTGTTGGTCGTCTCAGGGGCTTTGAATAAAAACACACTTCTCTCCTGGCTGCAGCTGCTGCATATCCATGTGCAAACAGCCAGCAGATGTGTCTTGGTCGAGATACCTCGTCCCAACACCCATTTCCCCCCAACTTTACATTTACCTGATCATCTCCTAGGTCAATCGTATAGCAAATGATCTCTCACGAATAATCACCACTCCTTTGTTCCAGACCAGTAGGATAATTCATGTTGACTCCATGTGGAGCAGTTTGCGTAGCTGCACTGGACTCGATAAAAGCTGCAGCTGCTAAATAATTTGTTGCAAACAGATTTTGTTTACCAGCATGTTTATGAATGTATCTGTATTTGCATACTTTGTATGCACACTTCAAGAGGATAGTTTATGCTAGTGTAACTACATCAAAATATGTGTGATGAAACTTTAAGAGGCTACAACTTTACTGAGGGTAAGCAGTGAATATGAGACGAAATGATGTTAAATATTGACAGGATTAAAGCTACTTAGGAATTAAGCCAATTGCAAAAAATATTCATCTTAAAATTTCACTGTATAGCCACCATCAGCATCTTTAGACATGCTAGCTGATGAAGCACTTTGCAGAGAGCAAAGCTGTCGCAAGACATCTCAAGGACTGTGTTGAAAGCAATTCTTCGGTGTGAGAATATTTGAGAATATCTAGAAAGCTGCAGCCAGGCTTATAGAAACCCTTCCCATCTGTCAGAGAGGACTGAAGATCCACACAACTAACCGAGGCGGTGTGTTTAGCTGGAAAGACATCAGCCAAAGGGACACAACGAGGATGGCAAAGTCCCTCATGCAGGAGTTAAGACTACTTAAAATTCCTGTGTTGATTAGGGATTAATTGTTCCATCTGGCTCTCATGAAAACCAGTGAAGAGGATGAAAAACAGCACTCCCTCCTCTATTTCCTGACGTGTTTCCTCTTGTTTCATTATGGTCATGGAGTATGGCTAGCAAGTGGTGAGGCTTGGAGGAGGAGGAGGAGGAGGAGCCTAGGCTGGACAGGCTGTACCAGAGGGAGACTTGGGGAAATCTGATCATTTTTCTCGGGGACTGTCATACACCATAGGCTGCCTCATTTGTCTACTCCAACTCCTTTGTTTCCACCGGGCTCCCTTTTCCAGGATTGGTCTGCAAAGCGAAGGATGAGCAGGAAAATAAGACACACAGAGAGAGATTGTCAAAGGAACTATCTAGGCTAATTATTATAGTGGCCCATGTTTCTTTAATGCAGTACTTAATGCTAATGTATGTGCAGTAGTATTTAATACCTGCTGAATGGCCAAAAAAAGAGAATGAAAGCGAGCTCGGATTGTGAGGGAAGGAGGGACGAGGGAGGCTGCACGACTGCACTTTTATTTTTCCTCTAAATTGCCCTGCAGTTGCACAGGAGTGGTGTTGACCCAGTTTATCTCCCACTCAGGTGATTAATGCAACATCGCTACAAACAAAGGTCACATCAGGAGGCAGGGGAGCAGGCCAGAGTACAACAAGAGCTGAGGGAGATATATATGGCTACTGTTACGGCTGACAAAATAAGTTGGTTGTTGTTTTGTAGGGCATCACTCAGTCTCCAGAGACACACATTAAGAAGTGGAAGTAAAAACAACAAACACACACACACATACATACATATGGGACACACCATTAATCTATTACAACCATTATTAGATTATAAATATTCTTTATATTTTCTGTTAGCAGGTAACAATGTTAGCCATACAGACGTTTGAAAGATTACATTAAAGGGGCTTTCTACCGACTTCACATGTGAAATCAGTTTACTCAATGGCTATATAAAGTCTTCTGCAACATTTCTGGAGGGAGCTTTCTGTCTCTTGTCTTCGTGACCTAACATGGGAATAGATGGGAATACCCCTTTTTGAGATATTTTCAAATCATCATTTCATTTGTTCATGTAATGCTGTAAGGGGTCACAAGATTAATCATGAAATTGTGTTTTTCTGCTAGAATTATTTTCTTATAGAGATATGCATCCTGCAATAAAGGGTTGCAAGTAGATATAGCTAGCTTGTTGACAGAATAACTGAACTATTTTGATAATCAAGTCATTTTGTGAAAATATGCTATACATCCTGAGGTTTCACCTTCTCTTCAGGTTTTGGACTTTAGGTCCGGCAAAACCAGCCATTTAAAGATGTCACGCAGCAGTATGGGAAGTTGTGACTGGCGTTTCCCCACCATTTTCTTTTTTTAACATTTGGCAGACCAAACGATTAAACCAGATGAATCCAGTCAACAAAAAACATTTAACTGCAGCCGATTCACGAGCAAAACATGAACAACATAGTCTACTGTACTGAGTCTATTCAAGGACACAAAATGTTCGGTCATGTATATGTCACATTGGGACTTAAAAAGCAATGTAACACGGAGACACACAAATTAGAAAACACATCAGTGTTGAGTTTGGCCTTACAGAGGACATGTGCTGTCAGGTTCTATTGGTGTTTTACTGCTGCTCAAAACATGTCGAGTCATTTCTCAAAACGCACCCTGTCAAATTCAGCGAGACGTGTAACAAAACATGCACAAGTGAGAAATAAGTGGTGGAATATCTGGGGTTGAAAATATAAACTCTGTCTGAAGGAATTCCCCGATGGCTTCTGCATCTTTAATATTCATTTAGCGGCACCACATGCACACAGCCAGAGTTACTCTGAACTGTCAGCTAGGGATTGTGCATTTCAAGCCAAAATACTATTCGATAGTCACAGTGAACTATTTGGAACACGTACTACTTTGGATTACAGCAGGCGTTGGTCTGAGTGGATGGAAGATGTTGTGGGCTGCGATCGAATCAAGCGCCGCACCAGGAGGGGCGATCTCCCCGGGTGGAGAGCTAAGCTAACCTAGCCAGTACCTACGGATGCTTCTAGCTAATTTCCGGTTGAGAAGATAGGCTGAATGAAATGGGACTCAGGCTGCCTAAGCAACGAAACCAGAAACTGTTTGTGCCCACATCTACAGAGACCTGGCTTCATCTCAGTGCCCCGGATCAATCTACTGCTCCTGCCAGGCACTACCAGGCACCGGTAAAAACCAAGGAACATGTACTTCTGAAACAAAACAACAGTCATGTAGACTATTCGATTTTTTTTAGGATTTAACAAATATTCGAAAATCATGACCCATTTCTACTGTCGACTGCTCGTAAATTTAGGTCATCTTGTTAGAGTCTGAGCTGAGCTATGTGTTTTTATTTTTACAGCTGTGTTGCATTTCACAGAGTGTGTAATTTAAGATCTGAGACACTGCTGTTTTTGAGTTTCTAAGCCTTGCTGTATTTTTCTACAGCTGACGCTTGTGAATACAAATGCTTCATTTTAGTTTTCTGGTTATCATTTAAACTCCTTTCAGTTTGCCATGTGAGCAAAATGCTCCACTCCAAAACCATATTTAAATACAACTGCAAGTGTAATTATGCTGTCTACCTTTTTCTCTTTCAGTGGTTATCTAAATTATAATCTCTAGTTTCAGCGTTTATACCAAAGCATATTCTCTAAGGTATTCCACAGCCGCGGTTTCTCTTCCAGAGAAATTACTCGTGTTAAATGAAGCAATGATTTTCTTTATATGTGCCAGCTGTAGTGCAAATGGTTTTCAATCTGCCAGAAAAATCCAGTTCATTTTGTGAAGATGAGGTTGAAGATGGACTGAGTGAACAGGGGCCATTTGGGCTTTGATCTACCATTCTGATAATGTTACATCAAACTGTGTTTTTGTGTGAATGATTTCCAATATTTTATTCATAAGAAATTCTCTTTGATCGTCTGTCAGAAGAAAAAAACTTTCAGTTTCTATCTGAATACATTCACCCTGTGTACAACCATAGGGCTGCAGCAGCAGAGTGGGGGGAAAAAAGATATTGTCTTTATTCAGTATGTTGCATGTTCAGAGACCATGGAGCTTGGGATCTAATGCTGACGTCCTCCAGTAAACCTTTAAACCAGTTTAACATACACACAATTCAGTCTGTGCATCTCAGTTTCAACTATTTGTTGCATTTTGGAGGTTGTATGTCTGAGGCTCCATTATATAGGTGTTTTTAAGTACACTTCTACGAACAACAACTGCACCTTTTACTTCATATAAAGAGCAAAAAAAAGTAATATGCGCTGTATCTTTGCCTGCCTCTTGGCTTTTTTGCTGGCTTTTAGTCTGATGTCAGAGTAAACTCTTTTTTTGGCTCTGCAAACAAAGATTTTGCTGAACCAGCAAGGTTAAGTCTACATCGACAACAGCTTTGCTTCCCTAAAATGTTTCTATAGCAACAGTCCACAAAAAAGGCACAATAAATAAAACAGTAGGAGATAAACTGGAGATAAAATATCTACAAGTATAATTTTCCCTGTTTTCCTCAGGTGAATGGGAAGGAGTTGTCCAAGTCCAGCCATGAGGAGACTGTGGAGGCCTTTCGAGCTGCCAAGGACCCCGTCGTGGTGCAGGTCATCAGGCGGACCCCCAGCGGCCGCCCCCATGGCCCCCCTCAGGAAATCCATGTGGTGGATGTGTGCACTCAGACCGACATCACCTTTGAACACATCATGGCGCTGGCAAAGCTCCGGCCCTCCACCCCTCCTGTGCCTGACGTCTGTCCCTTCCTTCTGTCTGACAGGTAAATACAACGGCAAAATGTATGCATTTGTTTAACGTCGCTGTAAATTAAATCAAATATGCTCACTGAGGTTGTGAATCCTACTTTGTTAGGGAAAATCAATATGAATCATCGTCAATAGTATTTCAAAACAGAGGTTATAAATTGAAGGAGGTTTTTTGATAACATGTCACATTTTTATTTAAAGGGATAGTTTGGATTATTTGAAGTGGGCTTTTGTCAGGTGCTTAAAATTTTGCTGTGCTACTGCTGCTTCGATCATTGAACTAACAAGTTAGTTGGAATCTGAACTAACAATTTAAAACACCAAAGTCACACAATATCACAAGCAAACTAAATGGCAGAGGCAGCGGTACACTAACAACTGTATTTGTGAACGGAGTCTGGTGGCGAAGAAGCAGAGAGAACGGCTTCATTTCCCTGTCAAAAGGAAAAGGTCTGCCGGCAAGGTAAAGTGGTGGAAATATTCTAAATATAGCGGACGCTTAAACTGATGTTGTTTTTTAGGCTGGCCTTTTTTGTCTAAAGGACATTTTTTTTGCTGACCCCTTTCACACAGTGTCTGTGCCATGAATGCTGCCTGCTGCCCCAGAGTGGGGGTGTGCTGACTAATCTACTGTAGGTAATACACTAGCTGTTGATAAGTGCCTCATGCAACCCCACTTCAAATAATCTGAACTACCCCTTTAACTTGGTGTGATATAATTATATTATTAATAAATAAATTAGGATTTTGGTTCATTGCTACAAATAGTTTGTTGTGGTGTCCTTGTTTTGACTTTGGCTGGGACTGATGGTAATTAAGAAGTCGAGAGACGTGTTATTGAGCTATGAAGCAGAAATATCAGTGTTTGCAGGATTAGCATTACAAGCATGGAAGGCATCTCTAAAATATAAATGAATTGTCTAACCAGCTGCATAGTCGATTCTGACAAATATAGATTTGGTTGTTGAATGAGCTTCTCACTATCCTTCACCTCTATTTCATTTTTGTTAATTGACATGCCTTATTGGTGAAAAGCAAAGGACAAGGCCAAGGCCAAGCGGTCTTAATTAACTATTAATACAAAATACGTCTAAAGTCCGCTTGGCATTTCAGTATCTTGTTAAGTATACAGCATTCATTCAAACGTATCACTAAGTAGATAAACGTTAAGTTTGAAAAAGAAGTTCACAAAAAATTGCGTCATGTATGACAGCTAAGTGACTTTGAGCACATGAGCATCTGGATCTGTGAAGGCACAGGCAATGTTACTCACACATCACTTGACTGAACACAGCACAGACAGTTACGTGGGGGATAGTTGTGATTGAGTGGCAGGAGCGGTAGAAATGCGCATTTACAGATAAATCAATATTCACTGTCTGACAGCTGAATCTGGTTGCCCTGGTCAGTACACAGCACATGTAGTTGTCCTTTTCAATTTTTATCCTCTCTGTTACCATCTTTCACATGTTTCCCATCTGCTTAGATAATCCTGCACAGGAACATAACTCAGCTGTAAGATGAAATATGTATGTTGGGCTGACATGTCTATAAAGTTAGAGGAGATGAAAAGCTGCACTGCTGCTGTTACTTTGTGTGCAAAGTAGCTCAAAACAACACGTGTGGTACAATCACTAGAAGTCTAATCACGGGGTAGTACAATACCTCATAGATGTGTTTTTATTGCCTATGTGAGAAGAAGGCATCACATTATGTACAAAAAAAAAAGATCTTGAGAGTGTAAAGTATCAACAAGAGGTTTTCCTGGAAAACAACAAAAGACGCAGGGTTCATTATTTCTTCTTGTGGCATTTTAGTTTATATTCTGTTCATCTCAAAGGAGAAGTAAACCATGGAGAAGAAAAGTTTAGCATAAAAGAATATCTGGGTTTCACCTCTTGGGAAACAGTCAAACAAAAGCAAAGCAGGATGTTCACAGCACAGAACTGGGAAGTCAAGCCGGCCCCAATGAATTGTGTGTGTGTTTGTCACAGTACATAACTGATTGCAGCAATCATAAACATCTTGAATTGTGTGGTTGCTTGTCATTTGAGACTTGTTTAGACATTCAGGGACAGAACTTTAGCTGACTGCTCCATCCTTATTGTTCATTATTAAAAACATCATTAAGAATGCGTGTTGTCAGTGTTACACACTAGGTATAAAGTACTATACATGACCTGATCAAAATCGTTGCTACATGTATATATATCTCACACATTATCACCACAGAATTCCCCACGGGGCCTTCCCGCCATAATTGGGCTGCTTGGCGTATCCGTTTTGACTCATGGAAGGTTTACAAGGTGATTAAAGCAAATGAGCTAATAAAAACCAGGCAACATAGTGCAACGTGTGCTTGCAGGCTCCTTACAGCCCTAGGCCAAAGGCAAATGTAATCACTGTGCCCCATAAAACTCACATTTTCTTCTCCTCACCTGTGATCAGGTGCAAAAAACCCCATATAAGGCAGATTTTATAGATACAACAAATGTTTGTCACTCTTATTTTTGAGGCTAGATTGTAAAGTTGTGATTGTATTCTTCGCACCCGCTGCCAAATGCTGTTACATGTGTAATATTGAGGCATCAAAGTATGAAGCATTCTGACATTTACTAGTCTGGTTTTATGACTGGAAAATTGTTTAGAGACAATTTCACAGTGCTGGGTAATCTAAGAGTCAGACAGCCCCAGAACACGTCACTCAATATGTTCAACAGAGTGTCTTTTTGAAGTTTTTGTCCACCGCGATCATCTCGTGTGGCACCGAGGCTGCTCATCTCGTTAGGCCCTCACAATGCGGTTTTGTTCAGTGACTGAGGGAAGCATAATAGAATTACACTGTACAATGTGGGGGGTTTTGTCTGTCAAGAGCAGGAAGCAAATTATGTGGATATGCTGTTATTAACAAGGGGCTGTACTTTTATCGCACATACTCCACTGGCACTGAAAGCCCTTGACAAATCCTTTATTCTTCAGATTCCAGCAAAGACAAAGGCGAGGAAATTCTGTCACTTAGAAATATTGAACGCATATAACAGAAAATAAGGAAAAGGATCTTGCTTACACCCAATTCTCTGCCTTCCTGTCTGTCTGTTTCCCTCTCTTTCTTCCTCCGTTTGTCTCCCCTGACAGCTGTCATTCTCTTCATACAATGGACCAGGATTACTATGAAGGGACTGACTACCTCTCCCCTGTTCCAGCTGATGGAGAGAGGACAGAAGAGTTCGAGTATGAGGTAGGAATCGCACTTGACACCACGGCTTACAAATTCAAACTATTCCTAGAATAACTGCATTTAAAGGCGTTGCATATCCACACTGTTAGGTGAAGCTGTGCTGGGAATTATGTGATGTCCCCCAACTCAATGTACTCAATTCTTTGAACGATAACTACTGTATGTAAGATGGCTACAGTTTGAACACGTCCATGTAGTCCAGAGAAGAGGTCTATCCAGGTAACATAAATGAAGGGATTCTTGTATCAGCTCCTATATTGGTACCAATTTTTAACCTTTTAGTTCGATATCGATGTGGATATTGAGCTGAAAAGTACAAACACAAGCACACACCTGACCTCTTCTACGCATGGACACACATTCCCTCAATACTGCTTAACACTTGTTTGAAAATTGGTGGAAGGGCACAAACACTAATTTGTCTCTACAGGCAGATCCCAGCGGGACAGAGATTGAAAAATGTATTCCTTCCATTGGCAGCGATGGCATACCTCCATGCTGTTGATTTTTTTTTTTCCTACAAAAGCAAAAACAGAGTGTTGAAAAACCTCCAAAGAGAGACTGCATTTCCTGAGATTTGCTAATTGTTTTCACAACTTCCGAAGAAAAATCTAGCAGGCTGGTTGACTGTGAGCTCGATCAGACCCAATTAAAGTGAGGTGTGAGTGGTGGGTGCTAGTAAGAAAAACAGTTGGAAACACATTTCTTTGCTTCTGCATCTGCACTGGCATGTAAGTAACAGGAGCAGTTGGATAGTTGATGTCTTTAAGGCTGCTGATCTCTGACACATACACATATACATACAGATGCACTGATTCAACTGTGACAGGAAGAGATAAACAGGCTCCGTCTCCGCTCTCTGCTTTGGTCCAATATTCTTTATTTCCGAGTCATTGAGGTGCAACATATTGCTGGCGAGGGCTTCGACTGGTCTGATGTATGATGATTGCTCACCCCTCCCTCTCCTCTTATTTGGTTCATTTGAATTTGTTCTGAATGCTTCCACCCACTGAGCTTGAGCTGTTTCTTCACATCCTAAAGAGATCTGTGCACCCGCTTGGATCGCAGAGGCCCCAGTGTCAAATCGGAACAACTATAATATATTAAAGCCTCTCTTTATGCCTCATTGCTATTAACAAATCCTATTATACTGTGTATGCTTTGTACCCTGCACCATTTTTTGTATTTCATGCTTGGGGACTTAGATACCACGCTAATGCAGCCCCACTTTACTGTATGTCAACCGAAAACGCCGTGAGGGGGATGTAGGCGAAAGCTAAAAAGCTACTTTCAGAGTCGACCTGATCCCCCACTCCCTTCTGAAGAAGAAGAAAGGGAATAAAGGAAAGACATTTCTTTAAATTACCTTTTCTTAGATGAAAAAGCACAGCGGGAGGAGAGCAGTTAGCTATCACATCACAGAGAAACTATTTAAATCTAATTCACCTTTCTAATACACCAGGACATTGATGTTTCTGTTAGGGTAATCAACATCTTGGAGTCTTGGAGTATACTGGCTGATGAGGTGGAGAGACGCCAAGTACCACAGAAGTACACCTTCATGGTATTCTGTATATTTCAACGCTGTTCGCGGTTCATAATAGATACATGGCCATGTCTTGCTAGTCTCCATCCAGTACATCAGGACTTGAACTTGAACAAAACCAACAAAATTTGAACAAAGTTTTCGTATCAACAAATCACATCAAATGTGTAATGTGAAAGGAGAGCTATTAGTGACAAACCCACAGAGAATTATCACGCAGCTCCTCCTCCCCGGGTCTGTTAACACCTTTCATCACATTGTTTTGTTTATTAGGTCCATAAAGGCCGATTGAGTAATACTATTTATTTATTTAGGAATATATTGCCAGACTTGGGTTTTTACAGTTAAACAGTTGTCATCTTGTGAGAGTCAGACCTGGTCTCAATTTAAGACTCTTACACATTTAAAAATAAGCCCATCGTGATTTGAGATATGCTCAGGGGTAGTAAGTACATAAATCTGATTACTGACTGGTTTTATGGTGACCAAGTTACTACAGATCATGTAAAATCATTCTTCAATTTCCAACTACATCCAGGTTTTTCTCTGTAAGCTTTAATTGTCTGCTGTACATGTACTCAATAGGGACGAACAGTTGAATTCCACGATAACCTTCTGAAATGCATCTTCCTCCCCTAATATGCCCTGCTTCACTTAACAAGCTAGGGAAGGAGCATGTGAGTAAAACAATATACAGTATATTGTAGTTCAGCTAATTTCATAGTTTAAACATTCTTTTGGAAAGGCGAGGAAGAATTTCACTGCCATCCAACCCGTCTTCGCCACTGGTTGGGTTGTTTGGATGAATGAAACACGCAGGTCATGCCTCATAGCTAGAATTTCACACTGAAAAATGGCACATTTCTTAGGATCCCTTGATGTGTATGTGGCCTCAACACTATGTTAGTAACCATTCCTTTGATTCGTTTCGGTAAGTTCTGAAGAAGGGAAGTACTTCGAGCTCAGAGATAGTCTTCTCTCTCTTCCTGCCAGTCGTAGCCATCCATGCATTTGTGACTGCTTTTTCAATTACTGGTAATCAAAGGCGCGATTATTATGACAGCATCCAATGTGCTTTGATGGTGGGCGGCAATCTTCCCCCTAATCACGCCATCGCAGTCATTAATTTACTGTCAGACCTCTTCCCTGTGCCACGCCGCAATCTCTTGCCTGAGAGGCAGACAGCTCGCCTGGAAAATGGAGGAAAAAAAATCAAAAGGCAAGAGGAGAGACAGAGATTGGTGAATGCGTGTGTGATGGCTCAGGAGACAACCTCCTTTCACTGAGGCATCCGAGTGTGAGTGGGTGTTTTTCCTACACAATATTGTCTTAAAACAAGAAATCAAAAGAACATCTGGTAAAGGAAAAAGGGTCACATACATACAACACATGTTTTTGCTGCACAATTAAACACACACACACACAAAAAAAAACACGCAGGTTTGATGTTTCATCCAACATGCAGTAATTGTAGCAATCTATTTCCTCTGATCATTTAGCCACAGGTCTACTGCACTATATCCAGCCATTAATTAATCAGAAGTAACTTTAGGCTTATTTAGCATCGCCAGATAGGGATGATGTAGTACCTGCTCACACCTCTGCTTTGCCTCAGTCTCAGCAATTAATTTGTACGGTTTATTTTTAGACCGATGTCTCCAAGACATTGCGAGTGATTTCAATATTTCCCACAGATATCCACAACTTCTCACATCATATTAGCATGCAAGATGCATGCTGTCTCTGTAGCTTCCATTACCTCCATGACTGCTTCGTTGCATCAGAAGATGTGCCGCTTTAATAATATTTCTACTAACAATTAGTGGTAGCTCATTAGTAACATTTTTAATATAGCTAATGACTGATTTTTGCAGCTCACTTTGTTCAGGTAGTCGGCAGCGAAGCTTTTTTCGCTCTTTTACATTGTATACTTAGGTATCAGCTGGGATTTGAGGTTGTCATCGCTTCTGAGACAGTCAATTAAAGATCTGAGCTCTCTGTCAGGTGGAGGCTGTCGAGAAAGATGAAACGACAAAGCTCAGATGATGCCGTTTTTCTTCAGCTCTTTTTCTTTGAGTCTGCACGAATGTGTGTGCTCTGGTGAGTACACTTGTGTGTGTAAGCATAGGGATTGTACAGGGATGCAGAAATCATTTTCTCTATGGGAATGTGTGAAGCCCAGCAGCGGAGCACTGGTCCAAAAACACGTCAGTGATCTGTCAGTGTGTGAGCAAAGCAGAGGTAGAGAAGTTGAGGAAGAAATGAGTGACAGGGGAGAGGGAGAAAATGGGTATAGAGTCTAAAGATGTGTTTTTGTTTGTGAGGAAGTGGAGGGTCACAAACAGCTTAGGGAGTAGTAGCCAGAGGCACCAGGTGGCCGCTCTCTAGCAGTGGTATTGCCCCCCCCACACGTCCCCTTCCCAAAACCCTGCAACATCTGACACGTGTAACCAGCCAACCCACACTTGTCACAGAGGAAATGAATCTGTTTCTGTGTGAGACCCCGGTGAGCCCCACCAGAGCCCTCACCTCTGCCTCATTTCTCTCTGCCCCCTCAATCCTCCTCTCCAGTCAACCACCTCGCTCCTGCTGCTCAGAGTTGGTGTGCTTCATCTCTAATGAAGACTTTGGGAGGAGAGGCCATTTCACACTTGATTCCCTCCCAACAGCCTTGATATGTTTCAGTATTGGAGATGGAGCACAGCCTGGTGCAGGGTGTTTTTACACCTGCCTTGTTTATTTCAGTAGACTCAAACCCTAGAGCATTTTGTCCCTTGGCGTAGCTCATTTTGGCAGGTGTGAACCCAGCAATCACACTGTGGGGCAGACCTAAACGACCGGACAGAGACTTTGTAACCAGACTGAGACCATGTCTTCAGCAAAGGAACTCTGTCCTCAATTTGACCCAACTGCAGAAAGGATTGCATCTTGAATTGTACCAGCTCCCAATGTAATATACACCTTCTGCGACAACACATTATTTTCCAGTCGCAGGTGTGCCTCACTTTCCAACTGTATCATTTGCCTAAAATGATAAATGCTAACAATGTAATAAACAATACCCAGGGCCAAGATAAACCAGCATAGTTGTGCCTCCGATGTGAAATTGGAAGGTGCCGCATTAATGTATTTCAGGTACAGAAGTCTGCTCCTTTAATTGGTCAGAATTTCCTTGTGGGGAAGCTCCCAGAGGAACGAAAAGTTAGAGAGCAGTTTCCTCTCAGATTACAAGTTTTGGTCGGCTTGTAAATTCTGCCATGTGAATACAAACCAAACTTGCGTCGATATGCAATATTGTCATTAACTGGTACCTGATTTAGACCAGAGCAAACATACGACAGCTGTGAACACCCTGAGAGTGCAAAGTGGCTCTTGTACATAAACTGTCTTTGAGCTTAGGAAAAACTGAAGTTGTGTGTGGTTCCATATTCAAAACAAACATACTTTGGGAACTGCACCACTCACTCAAGCTCTAGCTGTGGTAAATCAAATCTCACTCACTGCGTGTTTGTATTCATGAGGTAGACGCCAGGGTACTTTGCTGTGTTCCAAGAGGCTCGTGGGAAATTTGACGACCACTGATTTGTAAGTCAATAGATTGTTGATCTCTCCCCAAGGGAAGATGGGGAATACTTTAGTGTTGCTGCAAATATGTATATCTGGTAGCATTAACATAATTATAGTTTATTTATAGTCTAATATTCTATAACTTGGCAACGACTTGAAAGAAAAACACTTGTGGTCCTCTGACATTTATCAAAGCCCCACTGATCAAACTGTGCGCTGAGAATGTCTTTCATGATCAAACACTTTCAGACTCAAAACCCTCAGACAAGAGTTGGCAATCCAGATTCAAGCGTCTCAAAAACAAGTCGGATTTTTCAGATGAAACTTAAAGAACATTATTTGATCTTCAGTGGAACAGGAACTTGGTGTTTGCAGAGCCATTGTTATGCATCAAGACTCGGTGCACCACTTCAGTTCAGGCTGAAATATCTGAACTATAGAGTGGATTATCAGGACAGATATTAATGGTGCCCTGTGGATGAATACCAGTAACTTAAGTGATCCCCCAACTTTTTCCTCTTGCAACACCATGAGGTGATATTTGTGGGTCAGAGTGAAAAATCTCAAAAACTACTGGATGTATCATCATGAGATTTGGTAGAGTACATGCCTATCCCAATAACTGTGAATCTAATGACATCCCCATCAGCCTCAGCTGTATTTTGTTTAGTGCTAATCGGCAAATATTGAGCATGATATTTACACCTTCTTAACATCAGCGTGTTAGCATTGTCATTGTTAGCATGCAGGTTTTTTTTTTTTTTTTTTTTTTACATTTATTGTATTTTCACTCTTATTTACACAGGAAGTGGAGTTGTGTCGACTTAACAGCCAGGAGAAGTTGGGGCTAACTCTGTGCTACAGAACCGATGAAGAGGAGGATGTGGCCATCTATGTCAGTGAGGTGAGTGCATAACTTGCTGGTCAAGATGGCAGGCTTGAATGACTTTAGTACAGAGGGTTCATTCAGAGTGTTACATCTTTCTTTCAATGAGTTTTTCATGAGGAAGCTAACTTTCCTACTCAAATTTTTTATTCATATTCTCTAAACCCAGAATAGTATCTCTTTGATCTTCCCCCTCTCTGCTTGCTGATACTGTAAAAAAAAAAAAAAAGAAAAAAGCATGTAACATACATGTATTCACCTCCCGTTATCTTTTTTTTTTTTTTTTAAACCAACCACTACAATTAGGACTGCTAGCGGTTTGAAAAATGAAAGTATGAGCACTCTTGGGGCAAAAGGTATATGCATATTCTACAGTCCTTATTCCTTCAGTTCTTTGAAGTCTTACATTCACATATCAACACTGTTGAAGAAACAGACAATCATCATGGCTACATTAGAGTGCTTCAGTAAACTGCCTAAACAACTGAGAGGTATCCAAGACTAAATCAGTTGTGACATTTAATATTCATCTTCCAATTTATGATTCACTTTAGTATTCAGGTGCGCAAAGCCAGTTCCTCTATTGGGTAGAGTAAATTTAACTCTGTGATTATACTGTGAGTTACCAACATGTCTCAAAACTGAGTTGTTCACCCAGTCTGTTCAGTACAACTGACATCAACAAGCAAGCTGTGAGATACATGTTAGCAAAATACCTTTTAGCAAATACTATTTTTCTCCCCTTTGTTGGAAAGCATGGAAAATACTGTTCTCCAGTCTGCTCAACTTTCTCTCTGATTCGTTTGAAGTTGACTCGGACTCTGCTAGGTGTTCGCTTTGAGAGTAGAGTGGAATATAAATCACTGAGGTCTGTGGCTCCTGGCAGCATCTTTAAGTGTTCGCTCTGCAAAAAAAGTAGGGCTAAGAGGTGTGTGCTGCATTTAGATAAGATGTCTGACTGTCACTGTATACAGGTTGTGTTTGAGGAAGTGCTATGTGCTCTGATCTTGCATAAGCAGAGAACTCATCAACAGAGAGAGAAGAACAATGCAAGGTCATTTTAAAACAAGCTAAATGTCCCAACTTTGTAATGCTTGATGAATGGCTACATTGTTTTTTCATTCTGTGTTATTTAAGTTTATTTCCCTTTGTTTCTATTGTGTCTCGCAGAACAATGGTTAAATAATTCAGGAGAACAGGAACAGAAAAAGTCCATTTTCACCAGTCCATCCATTTTCTACACCTGTTTAATTCTGTTCAGAGGAACCAGGGGGCTGGAGTCTAACCCAGCATGCATGGGGGGAAAAAAGGCTGAGTCCATTCTGGACTGGTCACCAGTGTATTGCAGTGCCAACAGACACATTCATTCACACTAATGGGCAATTTAGAGTTTTCAACCCACCTTCCACCTCTTTGTTTGTTTCCTCCAGTTCCCAATTTTTCTTCCCACTGTTCAAACAGTGAGAAATGCAAACTCCACACAGAAAGGACTAAAGCTCAGAGTCAAACCCAAGACCTTCTTGCTGTGTGGCCAAATTATAACCACAGCCATTTCGCCACTAGGAATTACACCTTCAACTGTAAACCTAAATCTTGAAAAATATTGCAATCTATTAATTGATGATTATTCAGGGTTTGGGTGCTCTCCCCACAACTGCAAATAAGGTTACCTTTAATTTGCCTCCTTCCAGTCCTACCCCCATTCCTGTCTAGTAACCTCCCACCCGGTTTAATGAATGTTCCTCTGTGCAGGAGTAGACAATCATGATGATGGAGTGCCACAGCACCTCACCATCTCCAGACATCCCACCTGATAGGAGAGAGTGAAACGACTGACCCCAGACACCGATTGATTGGCCGATGAAAGTGTGTCCTGCCCCCTTGTTCACTTGTTTTAGTTACAGGAGGGGCAGGTGCATCATGTACTGAGGCTGAGTTACAGGCTGTAAATGCTGAGGCTTGTGCTATATAAACCTGCCAGAAAATCACAACTGACACAAATACAATTGAGGATTTAAATGATAAAAGTGATAACTCAGTTTGTTGCTTTTGCTCAGGGATAAAAGAGTTTGAAAACTGCCCAGGCAGCTGCAGGAAAGCCATCTGATGTCTTAGGTTTTCCCATTGCAGCACACCTATTGTGTGTTGCTCACATTATCATCAAAAAGTCTAGACAACTCGAGCTAGTCACCATAGAGAGTTAAAACATTTTCAGGCACTTCTTTTGAGTGAAGAATTAAAGTGTCTTAGAGGCATTATTTTGTTCCTTCTACTGTCACAGATCAGTCCAAACAGCATTGCTGCCAGAGATGGACGGATCCGAGAGGGAGATCGCATTTTACAGGTACAGTAGGACACACTCTCTTACTGCCCCCTCTGCACAAGCTCTCATTTGATTCAACATAAAAACCTGCTTTTATTTTGTCGCGCTCAACCACTGTCTCTCAGCACGAGAGCCCATTCATTTTTAATGGCAGCACATTAAAGGGGGAACTCGCCCCCGCTGTGACTGTTAGAGGGGGAGAAATGCCCCCCTGGCTGTTTTAGTTACAGACTCAGCAGCAACAGGGATGCTTAAGAGTTCTGGTTCGGGATGACGCTGTGCTGCAGTTCACTGCTTCCTGTGGGATAGCCGAGAGGCTATGGCTGTTATTGGCCATGAGCTTTATCTTCAGGCCTGAGATTCAGAGGAATTCTGCTACTGAAAAGGAGCAGTAGTTGTTAAGGCTAAGGGCTGGATAGAGGTGCCTCTGTGGGTTCAGTGGGTAGTTATTGTTTTTGTGTAGGTGAGTCCGAGCCCCTAATTTTGATTTTAAGGCTGCATTAATGGATTTATGTTGGCTGGTGAAATAAACTGAAAACAGCAGCTGACATATTATCGCCTTATGCAATGACTCCAAATCAGAAATGATCATAATTACCCTCTCTGGGCCCAGCACTAGCAGCTTTAATAGTCTCTCCTCTAGTCTGGATGCCTTGTCTGATGTCGTTCGTCGTTTGATGCATAGGTGACCAAAGTGGTGCAATCCTGCTTTGACTATTGCAATGCACTTTATTCTGGTATCAGCAGGAGAAACATCCAAAGACTGCAGCTGATACAAAATGCTGCTGCTGGCTTTTTAACACATACTTAGAAAAGTGACTTCATCACACCAATGCTTGCTGCCCTTCACTGGTTACCAGTGTTATCTTATTGCTTTTCTTAACGGATGGTACTTGTTGTAACTTTAAACAGTTTTGTCTTATTTATATTTTAAGTTTTTGTTTCTGAAAGGTGCAACATTTAATTTTCAGCATTTTTTAGCCACTTGATCAATATAAATCCAATATTCACTTGCATTTTAGCTCTTTTTTTGGTCACCACCAACTCCTGGGGTATACATCTGACTGTGTAAGTTGCTTGGGGTTCACTATGTTCACCATCTAGCCTTATTTTGTCTGCAGTGTTGTCTGTCTGCAGCTTGGTACCTGGGAGGTACTGTACAGTGGGTTTATTAGAGCTTTATCACTAAAAAACAGTTCCTTACGGCTGCTGGATACGTTAAGGACAGGAGCAAGGTTTGCAGGCCCAGAAACAAAAACAACAAGCTAAAAGAAGCTGAAAAGCTGGGCCAAGATGTGTGGGTTCTGACACATTTTAGATTGGTACATTTTTAGTATGAAAAATCATTAGTGCAGCTTTAAGGTTCAAAGTTGTATACAAGGTGAGGACATTTTTGACGTCTTAAATAGTAAATGTGATCTATACAGATGAAGGCAAAGTCTATGAGATGAGAAACACACAGCAGTATTCTATAAAGCAAATGTACTTTAATAATTGCAGTTGTGCATTATGAAAGAGGAAGCAGGAATAAAGGGAGAAGTAAATAGTCCACGTAAGCATATATTGGATGCAGGGGGCAGATGCATAAGCACTGTTGGTCTAATTGTCTACTGGTGTCTACCATGTGTTGTGTGACTGATTTAGCCAGGAGAGAGTGTGTGTGTTTGTGTGTTTGTGAGGCAGACTAGTACTCTGGCACTATTATCCACCAGTGACAGGGCCATTATTCTGCCTGCAAAAAGATGGACGCCCCCTGTCAGTGGCCAGTTAATTGTAAGGCTAGATGTATGTACGCTGATGGATACTTTTGTGAACACAACAGCTCCGTTGGCCCACAGCCACTGTCCCATTCATAATCACTGCTGGGTCCTGCTTCATATTAGAGAGCAGCACAGAGTGTTTACAATTTCCCCGGGAAAAAGGCATTATTGTGTAGGATCACTTTTATTGTGGTACTTTGTTTTTCTTAAGGGCTTTTGTATTGAAGCTGGCCTCAATGTAAGTATGTGTGTATGCAAGTGCCTGTGTTTTGTTTACATTTGTGTATACAATACATGATTGCTTGCTTGCATCTGTCTTAAGAGTGAGCGTGTTAATCATATTTGTATGTCATCTTCAGATTAATGGCCAAGATGTACAAGACAGAGAGGAAGCCATGGCTGCGCTCTCCAATGACGAGTGCAGGAACATCGTGCTGCTGGTTGCCAGACCTGAGCTGCAGGTTAGAAATGACCACATACTTGTACTCACATGCTGTATGTCTCACCTATTGAATGAAACACCCACTATGGGCCTACCATTGGCAAAGTAAGCACGCTACTCACACATTATAACCCTTAAAGTTTGTCATTTACAGTACATATATATTTGCTCAGAGTAAACCTCAGTAGTCTGGGGTAGCCAACACTTCCTCCTCCCCACAGCCACTCCTCGTGGAAGCCACCACTGAGACACCTCATCATGTTTTATTTTTATGTAGCTCCACTGTAATTGACTTCCAACAGTAAGCCATAAAAGCTAATGGCATGCTAATGTGGAGTGAGTTCAGGCCCAAGGCCGCTGGCAAATAAGCGAAAGGAGTCTGCCGCAGTGCAGATGAGCCAGGAGCAATAGTAGACTCTTTGTAATTAAATGTGTCTCTCAGTAGTAAATCTCAAGTCTTCAGATATGGATCCCATTTGGGTCACATCGAGCAGACAAACATATGATGGATGGTGTGGAAGAGATAGGTCAAAGGTGGCAGTCCAATGTCCATTAAACTGTATTGGCTGGATTTTAAGATTATAATGCATGTTTTAAAGATGAGGGGTAGTGCTGTCTTGGTTAAGTAATAGGGAACTGCATATCAGTCAAATTGGTGCTTGCAGTTTCTTATTTTAAAACCATACTAGTTGTTTTTGTTTTCCAGAAAATCCCATTTGGGCACCCATTTGGAACACCCAACTATTTGTTTTGAGACACGCCGTGTAGCCGTGTAGCCAAGCTTTAGGGCATGATAAATAACACTCATGCCTTTCTCTCCCTCTCATCCCACCATGTGAATACCTTCTTCATTCACCCTTAGCTGGAGGAGGCCTGGCTGGATGATGAGCACAGTGAGTTCCTGGAGCAGCTGAAGATGGAAATGTTGGAGGAACAGCAGAGGGAGGAGATGGAATTGGCTGCCTTGCAGGAGGAGCAGGAGAATGAACAGGTCAGACAGCAGCAAAACATATGCTTTGCATAATTGGATTAACGAGTCAATGGCAAAGCTTTGTTATCTGGGTTTAGGAAAGCCTGTTTCTTTTCATTTGCTCTGTTCAATAAGAATAAAGCCCCTAAAAACTAGGCTAGTGGGTCACAAAGCAATAGGTTTAAGTGAACCTTCTGGCTGGCTGACTGACCGTAGAACCCATTGTGTTATGAACATCACACCATCAGACTGACCAATAATTGCTTTGAGTGTATCAGGTCATTATTGATGGTCAATATTAAGCAGATCTAGCCAGTGGCAGAGAAGGATTAAAACTCTTCGCTTACTTACTTAGCTAAACAGTGAAAACAAGCTTTGCCCTTTGAAATATGAATATAAAATAATCATTATGAATATTTATGGAAGGGGACCACTGAACCATTCAAAAATTCCAAACATTAGTAATCATGATTTAAAATTCTGTTTTGTTGGGAGGATAATATGCTGGAACTTCAAAGACATAGTAGAGAGGAAACAATCCCTGAAGTAACAGAGCTGTCCTTCAGGAGCATGAAGAATAAGGTTGCACTTCTTAAACTTAAACAAAAGTCACAAGAACTGTAGTAATTAATTAGTACAGTTCTTGTTTTCAGTCCTGATTGGATAAAAAGGAAGGTATATCAGAAAGCAGCAGAATACCTTTTCGAGTTAATTACCATATGACATTTTTAAATAGGTTTAATCACTTGAGACATATTTGCAAGGATACTTGCAAATTAAGAATAAGTTGAAAACATACTTGCACATTCTAATAACGTACACAGGCTTACATACACGTTAGAAGTTTCCATTAAGTGCCATAAATCAATAAGATACTAAAAAATATCCTTGTGTGGATCATTAAAGGGAGGAAGTGTCTCACAGTTTTGCATGTGTTGTGAGTGCCATACATCTAAAATTTAGTGTTTCAGGCTGGTCTTGTTCCTCTTGTACATTTCAGAGAGTAGAAGACAGTGAGCCAACCTGCTCCACACTCCCTCATCATAAGGATAGTGGACCAAGTATGAAAGACAAAGTGGAGAGCTCAGAGCATAATGTCCTGGCACACATCCAGAGACGTCTGTCCCAGTGCCTGAGAGACAATCGGGACACACACCGTACCACCGGCTCGACGCGGCTGGACGACAAAGAGGATGAGGACGATGATGATACGGAGGGTGATCGTTTCCAGCAACTCTTGGAGCTGAAGTGTCAGATACGTAACAGCGGCGAGTACGACCTGTTCTACAGCCGCCGCAGCACTATTGAGTGCAGCATGGGGGAACAGGGTGGCGTACAGCATGAGCTACGTATGCTCAATGAGGAGCTGCGCAGCATCGAGCTTGAATGTCAGAACATTATGCAGGCCCATAACCTTCGTAAGAGCCAGCAGTCTCCCTCCTCCACGGGCCGCTCTGCACCCTCAACCAAAAACCAAAGCCTCCGTCAGAGTGAGCCCACAAAGGGGAAGCTGGCTGACATTAATGAGAGGCTGGAGAAATCGGACAAAGACAGCTCCAGTGCCTATAACACAGCAGAGAGTTCACGGAGCACTCCTCTGGCAATGGACCGCTCCCCGGAGCACTCACTCCAGAGGATGGTCAGTCTCACCAACCAGCGGAACCTCTGCAGCGGCCTTGCCACTGGCCCTTCTCTTAGCCCTAGCCGTAGCCCCATCCCAGCATGCCGTGCCCCAGTCCCTGGAAAAAGCAGGAGTCCTGACCACAGCAATCCCTCCAAGTCAAACCAGACACCTCAGGCTGAGAAGGACGACAAGGAGTTATCAAAGCCATGTGCTTCCCAGATTCCTTACTTCTCTCCATCCCACAGTTCCCAGCAAAGGCACACCAACATCCCAGCTCATGCTCGCCACTACCAGAGCTACATGCAGCTGATCCAGCAACGCTCAGCTGTAGAGTATGCACAGAGCCAGCTCAGCCTGCTCAGTATCTGCAAAGAGCCCCAGAGGCCCATTAATGAGCCCCAGATGGAGTGGAAGGTCAAGATCCGCAGTGACGGCACACGCTACATCACCAAGAGGCCTGTGAGAGACAAGATCCTGAGGGAGCGAGCCCTGAAGATTAAAGAGGAGCGTAGTGGGGGAATGACCACAGATGATGACGCAATGAGTGAAATGAAGATGGGGAGGTACTGGAGTAAAGAGGAGAGAAAGCAGCACCTGGTCAGAGCAAAAGAACAGAGGAAAAGACGGGAGTTCATGCAGCGTAGTCGGCTTGAAAGCTTGAAGGAGAACCCTCAGAGCAGCAGCGAGGGTCGCAAGGAAGTCAGCATTATAGAGCTCAGCCACAAAAAGATGATGAAGAAACGCAACAAGAAGATTCTGGACAACTGGATGACAATCCAGGAGCTGATGACTCATGGCACTAAGGCCCCTGAGGGAGCCAAGGTGCACAATGCCTTCCTATCAGTCACTACTGTATAAAAACACACATTCTACCCCATGCGGTATAATATACTTGCCTCGTTCAATGTGGCGCTTTTATGAGGACAATAGGAATATTTTTCACACTTTGTAACCCAAAAAGCATTTTGTAAAGAATTTATCAGTGGTGTCATGGCATTTTCTTCATGTTTTTCAGTATTGTTTTTCACATCACTCACTTTTTCTATAAAATTATGACTATATAATTATTTTATTACTTCGCTCTAAACGCTCTCTTTTTAATTCTATTTTCATATTTATGTTGTAACCATATAACTCAAATAGTTGTATGAGCATCTTAAGAAATGTTCTTTTGTACACTTGCCAGCCAGTTGTAACACACAATGAATCAATGGGTGTCCTGCCATTCATTTGGCAGGATCTGCTGATTCTTTAAAGCTGAAATCAGTTACTCTTTTGATATTGTCTAGAAGTAGTTGAAATTATGTTTCAGGCTATTGAAGCAGTAAGTCCAACCAGTTAACTTATAACAGCCAACCATATAGGCATCATGAAATCGTGATGGCTGATAGCAGAGGTATGTTAAAGTTAAAATAAGGTACACATTTCAGCTTTAAAGGGACATAAATGTTAGACATTCCAATCATAGTACTGTAAGACGTGCTCCAAGTAAAAGATTGAATCTTGCTACGGCAAGGAGGTGTTTAATCCCTAAAATATAATTAAATTTAAATTATTCCAATGACCTAAAGGGGGGGAAAATCCTCAAAACTCATGAAGTGTTTCACCTGAAAATGTGGCATCTGTTTTGGGGAAAATCCTTTTTTAAGATTACTGAACATTGTAAATTGTCAATAGGAGCGAAGGTGAACAACTTTTGCTAATATCATTTTTATCATCAGCAATTATGCATCTCCAAAAAGGTTGATACCTCACGTTACAGTGAAACTCTTCATATGTTGTTTTTGTTATTTATGAACTTGAGCCACTTTTCTTACAAACAAGGAAACAATACTCAAGAAGCTGCTACACTGACAGGTCAATGGAAGAACAACTTTGTGGACAAGGAGAATGTGTACTATACTCTACTTCTAAAATAGAGATTTTTTGGTCTAAAAGGAACAACAAACATCCCAAGAACCCAAAATGTTCTGACTCACTGCCAGTGCTGCAGCTTTGTTTGTATGGTTTGCAGCCTTCAGTAAAAAATATTTTGTATTCAGTTTTATTTTTGCTTAATATGAGTTTTTTTCTACATTTTCAGCAACAGATGGACCTGCTCATAGCTTTTACATACCAGTATTTTTACATCATTTTTACTCTTCAAATACACCTTTACTCAGCATAGCCTTAACAGCAAAAACTGAATCAATGTGTGTGTGACAAACTGACTTCATACACAAACAAACTGTCTCTGGATATTTCTGTGCAACAGAGAGCCATCATTCAGCCTTACACATTGTAAATTTGAGTTTTTAGCAACTGAAAATTCATAGACATTGTATAGTTATGTCCACGGTCACATTAAACTTGTGTTGGGATGATTGCCACTGAGCAGGACTCAGAACACAGCATACTAGATCTTTGAAAAAGTAAACTGGTGAAATGAAAGGGTTGCCATTTCTCAACAGTCTTTATAGTTCAGTTACATGTACAGTAAGATCATCCAAAATGCCTCATTTTTAACTAAAATATTGTAAATTTGAAATTTTAAACCGATTCCTGTATTTGTTTTGAGTCAATGTCAATGGTCTAATTTTGAGTAATGCGTAGATGGCACATTTGTAGCCAGGTAAAATGTGTGATAATGGTGAAAGAAATGAAAATAAATTATTGTTTTTTGGTATAACATCGCATTGGATAAAGTTTTTTTTTATTTTAATTTATACATTTGTGGAAGAACTAAAATCTGCTGCTACTTGGCCGCAACAGTTCAATGTGCTTGAACTGTGTGGTAAAAGTGAACACAGATAAACTTTTAACATAAAAATTACATAACTGAACTCTGTTTAATTACAAAGTTAGTGTGCTGGAACTTTTTCAAAGGTTTTAATTTTCTGGTGGATGGTGTTATCAGTGTGAGAGACAGCATCAATCTATGCGGTCCTTTTAGTCTTCAGTGATTATGCTGAAGAAAGATGGCTCAAGAAAGAGGTGGAGAGCATTAGGAAATGCCGTCATATCAGAAAAGAAAGTGAAAAGCACATCAATGAAAACTACAGCAAGTCATTCTGGGACAAAGACCATTCTGGTCCAGTGAAACAGAATTACTTGTTCACTGAGCACATATTCACCTCAGATATCTCCTCAAGTGACTCACTTTTTTCTCCCCTCTGTGAATATGTTAAGTGATTACAGAGGGAGATTTCAATTAAAATCACCTTCCACTTGGTTGGCTTTGTGTTCATTAAAATGTACCAACCACTTAATCATTACTATGGCCTTGTCATATGCAAGGGAGAGCTACTGGGATACTCTGGTCTCTGTGTTATCTTAAGTTGTCAGTGTGCTATAGCTGAAATTGGAGTGTCACAGATACACCACTGCCTGAAGACTGTTCTGTACTTCTGTGTTTCCATTTAACTGGAGACTTGTTCCATTTTAAGAAACTGGTAAAATATAAAAGGAAAAAAGTCCTCCTGATATTATTATCCATGTTTTCCTTTGAGTAGAAATTGTTTTTGGTAACCCAAAGGCATTATGCCTTTGTTTTGTTGCCAAGCACCCTGTCTGGTCTTCTTTTGTTAGTCTTTTTAAATTATCATATATGCAAACATTTAGTGTGTAAGACATGGTGTTTTTTTTTGTCTTGCATGGAGTTGGGAGAGGTCTTTACAGGCCAGTTTGCAGACATTATGCATCACTTTCTGCTGGCACACACTACTTAACTTATATACAAAACAACATTTAATAGATAAATAGTCACGGTTTCATGTTTAGTGTAACTCTGAAGTTGTACTCCAGGATAAGCGCATCCCCTTTTCCATTATAGTCTGCGGTACTTTTAAGTATCTCCATTTATACAACATTAACATCCAAGTTGGTGTTGCAAAGTCGACTCCTGCCATCCCCCCAGCCTATTTGCTCTCCCCTCATTTGTTAATTCTCTCAGTCTGTATAGACAGAGACCATTAAAATGCCAATGAAAAGCCACAAAAGAAGAAGCGGTGTGAGTTGTACCAGCCAATGCCAGAACTAGCCCAAGTGTTTGCTAGCTAATTAAGTTCATCCCTGAGCCCCTGAAAGACCCAGTCAGGTGTAATTAAAATCGAGCCTGTGACAGCCATGGCATTTGTCAGAGCTACCCAGCAGTTCAAATACCAGTACTGACAGAAATGTCAAACAGATAGCAGTGGCTCATCTCCTCTTCAGCACTCCACCCTCTCACACACATACACACACACAAAGCCATACCTCTGTAATGAATGTTTACTGATAACCTTTAGGATTCCCTGAACAGCAAAAACTACAAATTCTCCATCATTATTCATCCAGTGAGGCCCATATTTATTGACATACAGATCCACTTGACACGTGGTGGTGCAATCTACTTCCTAGTGCCTCCTCTCCTTCCAAATCTCAGAGGCTTGTATCAAACTGGTAATTGCCTCGGATCAT